>NW_028293956.1:0-28553 GCF_964341445.2 Mesoplodon mirus | reverse complement strand
GTCATGGAGCATTGTGATGATATTGGCCATGGAGCTTTGTGATGAGAAGACCATGGGTAATTGTGATGTCGAGCATCATGGAGCACTGTAATGACAAGGGGCATGAAGCATTGTAATGACAGGTGTCAGGGAGCATTGTGATGACAGTGGTCATGGAGCATTATGATGACAAGGGCATGGAGCATTGTGATGACAAGTGCATGGAGCATTGTGATGACAAGTGCATGGTGCATTGCAATGTCAAGTGGATGGATAATTGTGATGACAAGATCATGTAACATATTGCTGAGAAGTGTCATATAGCATTGTGATGACATGGACGTGGAGAATTGTGATGACAAGGGACATGGAGCATTGTGATAACCAGGGCATGGTGAATTGTGATGACAGGGGTCCTGGAGCATTATTATGAGAACTGCCATGGTGCATTCTGACATAAGATATCCCTTATGAAGGGAATGTAAACATGGCTACATATGAACTGAATTAGGGAAGAGAACAGAGTCTCAGATTTAGAAAACACTCTAACTCTTGCTTAAGGGGAAAGAGAGGTGGGGAGATGCAAAAAACATAAGATTGATATTAGCACAGGTACCGTTCCATAGTCCAAAAACAGAAGAGACTAGCCCTACTCCTTCCTCAGTTAATGGAACCCAACATTCTTATTCCCCACAGAGAAACATATCTGACTAGTAAGAATTTTAAAACCTATGTATTGATATGTCTCCGTAAGGGAAACAAGTGTGTCTAGAACGACATAAACATGGCAGTGAGAATCAGCTCAAACCCAATATAAAACTGAATTTCAAAACAAAACATAAAAACAGTAAAATTCTTACACAATACCTTCAGGGGTTCTGATGAAATGTGGAATGACCCTATCTACAATGACAGCTGGATGTGGCATAAGGCTGGTCACTTGGGACTGAGAGGATTGGTGAGATAGGGTGAAAAAATGCAGACCCTTTAAAGCAATAATGCCTGCCACCCATTCCATGGTTCCCAACTCTCCAGGTAGAAGGGAATATCACTACAGTTATAACGTGTATGGGAACCTAGAGAATGGAAACCATCTCATGGTGAAAGGTTTCTAAAACTCTACTACTTTTTTCTCTCCTTGTGCTCCAGTTTGACATTCCAACTGCTTTACTATCAATCTCCCAACTTTGAAAGTCAGCCCCTATAACCTCCTGGTTCGCACAGTTGGCAAATTGTGAAGAGGATATAAGGGAACAGAGAGAACCAATGAGAGAGTAGCTGTAGGCATTTGGACAGCCACATGTCACTATAATTTCCCGTCACAAAGAGGAATTAACCAACGTCTCAGCCTGCCCCCCCAGAATAATTATAAGTCCAGAAGCAAAACTGTTGATTTGCGGTCAGATCACAAAAAAGTGAATTGAAAAATGGAGCTCAGGGCCACAGCAATTCACTAACCTGCAGAGTTATAATGGACTACTCTCTTCCAAAAATCTGTTGAGAGAAAGCCACGAGGCGGAAGGGAAAATGAGGCAGAATGGCATGAAACAGATTTCAAGAGGTACAATGGAATCGCCTTTAAACACAGGAAAAGCATTACAACTTCGAAATTTATGGAAATGGCCATAAAGGGCATATGGGTTTTCACGTGAATATATACAGGAGAAAACGCATATGCCCTTTTTGGACAAGCAAGCAAGTGGGCAATGCAAATCAGCACTACAAAGAAGTATCACTTCCTACTGGTCAAAAGGGGCATCCGCAAAATGTGTAAAAAACAGAAAGGCAAGACAGGCCCTGGAGAACAGGGAGCGTTGTTATGCTGATGGGTGGCATGTAAACTGCCAACTGCCTCTCTGGAGGAGTGCATTGTGTTTCCTAAAACAAGTAAAGAACAGAGCTACAGAGCCAAGGCCACTTGCAGTCTAGGGAATATACCTTGGGAAAACTGAAAATAAATAAGACAGATCCACACCAAAATTCAGGGATGCACTGCTTACAAAAACCTCAACATGGGTACACCTGAAATATCCCAGGAAAGACAAAAATGGTTCAAGAAATTGTGGTACTTACGTATGATGGAATATCCCTCAGCCATGAAATCAATGTCATAAGGCCAGTAGCAGCAAAATGAGTGGATTCATGTACGATAATTCTAAGTGAAATAAGTCACACAGAAAAAGAAACTTATCATAATATATCACTTATGAAGATCCTGTAAACATGGCTACAGATGAACTGAGTTAGGAAAGAGAAGAGAGACTCACATTTAAAAAACACCCTTATGCCTGCTTAAGGGGGAAGGAGAGGTGGGGTGATGCATAAAACCAGAGTCTGATATTAGTACAGGTACCGTTTCAAAAACCAAATATGGAAGAGACAAGACCTACACCTTCCTCAGTGAAAGGGACTCAACACCCCATATTCAACGCAGAGTATTATATCTTACTACTATGAATAATAAAACCTATGTATTGATATGTCTCCATAAGGTAATCACGTGTGTCTAGACTGGCATAAACATGACAGTGAGAATCAGCTCAAACCCACTATAAAAAGGAATTTCAAAAACAAAACAAAAAAACAGGGAAATTCTTTACAATTCCTTCAGGGTCTCTGATGAAACCTGGAATGACCCTATCTACAATGACAGCTGGATGTGGCATAAGGCGGGACACTTGGGACTGAGAGAATTGGTGAGATTGGGTGAGCAAATGCAGACCCTTTAAAGCAATAATGAGTGGCACACATTCCATGTGTCCCAACTCTCCAGGTTGAAGGGAATATTACTATAGCTATAACATGTACGGGAAACCTAGAGAATGGGCACACTGTGAATAGGAAAGGTCTCTAAAACTCAAAGAATAGTCCCTCTCCTGGTGCTCCAGTTTGACTTTCCAACTGCTTTACTAACAATCTCCCAACTTGGAGAGACAGCCCCTTTAACCTCCTGGTTCTCACAGTTTGCCAATTTGACAGAGGATGAAAGTGAAGAGGGAGAACCAATGAGAGAGTAGCTGTTAGGCATTTGGACGGGCACATGTCACTCTTATTTCCCGGGAGGAAGAAGAATTAACCAAAGTCTCTGCCACCAACCGAAAACCAGTATAGTTCCTGAACCAAAATATTGGACTTCCGTTCAGCTCACAAAAAAAAGAGTTAAAAAATGGAGTTCAGGGGCACAGCAATTCACAAACAGGCAGAGTAATAAAGGGCAACTATTGTCCAAAAATCTGTTTAGGGAAGTCAATGAGGCAGACTTGAAAGCGAGGAAGAATAGCAGGAAACAGATTTCAAGAGGTACGTTGGAATCGCCTTTAAAGCATAGGAAGAGGGGCATGACTTCGACAATGATGCACTTGGCCAAGAAGGGCTAATGCGTTTTCTCCTGAATATATTCAGGAGAAAACACATACGCCCATTATGGCCAAGCAAGCAAGCAGACAATGCAAATCTGCACTACAAAGAAGTATCACTTCACACCGGACAAAAGGGACATCCACAAAATGGGTAAAATCCAGAAAGGCAAGACAGGCCCTGGAGAACAGGGAGCCTTGTTATGCTGATGGGTGGGACCTAAATTGCCAACTGGCTCTCTGGAGGAGTGCATTGTGTTCCCTAAAAGAAGTAATCAACAGAGCTACAGAGCCAAGGGCACTTCCAGTCTAGGGAATATACCTTGGGAAAACTGAAAATCAATAACACTGTGCCACTCCAAAATTTAGGGCTGCACTGCTTACAAGAACCTCAACTTGGGTACACATTAAATATCCCAGGAAAGATAAAAATCATTCAAAAAATTGTGGTACTTACGTAGGATCGAATATCACTCAGCCATGAAATCAATGTCATAAGACCAGTAGCAGCAAAATGAGTGGATTCAGGTACGATGACTCTAAGTGAAATAAGTCACACAGAAAAAGAAACTTATCATAATATATCACTTATGAAGATCCTGTAAACATGGCTACACATGAACTGAGTTAGGAAAGAGAACAGAGTCTCACATTTAGAAAACAGTCTTATGCCTGCTTAAGGAGGAAGGACAGGTGGGGTGATGCATCAAACCTAAGTTTGATATAAGCACAGGTACCGTTCCAAAAACCAACTATGGAATAGACAAGACCTACACCTTCCTCAGTGAAAGGGACTCAAAACCCCATATTTCCTGCAGAGGAATATATGTGACTAGTAAGTATCTTAAAACCTATGTATTGATATGTCGCCGTAAGCGAATCAATTGAGTCTAGACTAGCATAAATATGGCAGCGAGAATCAGCTCAAACCCACTATAAAAAGGAATTTCAAAAACAAAACAACAAAACAGGGAAAATCTTTACAAATCCTTCAAGGTCTCTGATGAAACATGGAATGAACCTATCTACAACTACAGCTTGATGTGGTATAAGTCTGGACACTTGGGACTGGGAGGATTGGTGAGACTGGGTGAGCAAACACAGACCTTTTAAAGCAATAATGCGTGGCCTCCATTCCATGGTTCCAAACTCTCAAGGTTGAAGGGAATATTACTACAGCTATAACATGTACGGGAAACCTAGAGAATGGACACACTGTGTATATGAAAGGTTTCTAAAACTCAACTAATTGTCCCTCTCCTGGTGCTCCAGTTTGTCTTTCCAACTGCTTTACTATCAATCTCCCAACATGGAGAGACAGCCCCTTTAACCTCCTTGATAACAGAGGTTGCGAATTTGGCAGAGGATGAAAGGGAACAGGGAGAACAAATAAGAGAGTAGCTGTTAGGCATTTGGACGGGCATATGTGACTCGAATTGCCCGGCAGGAAGAAGAATTAACCAAAGACTCATCCCCCTGCCGGGAACCAGTATAGGTCCTGAACCGAAATTTTGGACTAGCGGTCAGCTCACAAAACATGATTTGATAAATGGAGCTCAGGGGCACAGCAATTCACAAACTGGCAGAGTAATAAAGGACAACTATCGTCCAAAAATATTTTGAAGGAAGGCAACGAGGCGTACTTGAAAGCGAGGCAGAATAGCAGGAAACAGATTTCAAGAGGTACGTTGGAATCACCTGTAAAGCACAGGAAGAGGGGCACAACTTCGACAATGATGCACTTGGCCAAAAAGGGTTTATTCGTTTTCTCCTGAATATATTCAGGAGAAAAAACATACACCCTTTTTGGCCAAGCAAGGAAGCGGGCAATGCAAAACTGCAGTACAAAGAATTATCCCTTCCCACCGGTCAAAAGGGACATCGGCAAAATGTGTAAAAACCAGAAAGGCAAGAGAGGACCTGGAGAAGAGGGAGCCTTGTTATGCTGATGGGCTGGATGTAAGTTGGCAACTTCCTCTCGGGAGGAGTGCACTGTGTATCCTAAAAGAAGTAAACAACAGAGCTACATAGCCAAGGGCACTTCCAGTCTAGGGAATATACCTTGGGAAAACTGAAAATCAGTAAGACACAGCCACCCCAAAATATAGGGATGCACTGCTTACAAGAACCTCATCTTGGGTACAAATTAAATATCCCAGGAAAGTTAAAAATTGTTCAAAAATTGTGGTACTTACGTACGATGGAATATCCCTCAGCCATGAAATCAATGTCATAAGACCAGTAGCATCAATATGAGAGGATTCAGTTACGGTGATTCTAAATAAATAAGTCACACAGAAAAAGAAGCTTATCATAAGATAACACTTATGAAGATCCTGTAAACATGGCTACACATGAACTGAGTTAGGAAAGAGAACAGAGTCTCACATTTAGAAAACACTCTTATGCCTGCTTAAGGGGGAAGGAGAGGTGGGGTGATGCATAAAACCAGAGTTTGATATAAGCAGAGGTACCGTTCCAAAAACCAACTATGGAATAGACAAGACCTACACCTTCCTCACTGAAAGGGACTCAAAACCCCATATTTCCCGCAGAGGAATATATCTGACTAGTAAGAATCTTAAAACCTAAGTATTAATATGTCTCCGTAAGCGAATCAAGTGAGTCTAGACTAGCATAAACATGGCAGCGAGAATCAGCTCAAACCCACTATAAAAAGGAATTTCAAAAACAAAACAAAAAAACAGGGAAATTCTTTACAAATCCTTCAGGGTCTCTGATGATACCTGGAATGACCCTAACTACAATGACAGCTGGATGTGGCATAAGGCGGGACACATGGGACTCACAGGACTGGTGAGATTGGGTGAGCAAATGCAGACCCTTTAAAGCAATAATGCATGGCACCCATTCCATGGGTCCCAACTCTCCAGGTTGTAGGGAATATTAGTAGAGTTATAACATGTATGGGAAACATAGAGAATGGACACACTGTGAATACGAAAGGTTTCTAAAACTCAACGAATAGTCCCTCTCCTTGTGTGCCAGTTTGACCTTCCAACTCCTTTACTATCAATCCCCTAACTTGGAGAGACAGCACCTTTAACCTCCTGGTTCGCACAGCTTGCCAATTTGGCAAAGGATGAAAGGGAAGAGGGAGAACCAATGAGAGAGTAGCTGTTAGGCATTTGGACGGGCACATGTCACTCTTATTTCCCAGGAGGAAGAAGAATTAACCAAACTCTCAGCCACCTACCAAAACCAGTATCGTTTCTGAACCAAAATATTGGACTTGCATTCAGCTCACAAAAAACGCGTTAAAAATTGAGCTCAGAGGCACAGCAATTCACAAACTGGCAGAGTAATAAAGGGCAACTATCGTCCAAAAATCTGTTGAGGGAAGGCACCGAGGCGGACTTGAAAGCGAGGCAGAATAGCAGGAAACAGATATCAAGAGTTACATTGGAATGGCCTTTAAAGCACAGGAATAGGGGCACGACATCGACAATGATGCACTTGGCCAAAAAGGGCGTATGTGATTTCTCCTGAATATATTCAGGAGAAAACGCATACGCCCTTTTTGGCCAAGCAAGCAAGCGGGCAATGCAAATCTGCACTACAAAGAAGTATCACTTCCCACCGGTCAAAAGGGACATCCACAAAATGGGTAAAAACCAGAAAGGCTAGAGAGGCCCTGGAGAACAGGGAGCACTGTTATGCTGATGGGCGGGATATTAATTGCCCACTGCCTCTCTGGAGGAGTGCATTTTGTTCCCTAAAGCAAGTAAACAACAGAGCTTCAGAGCGAAGGGCACTTCCACTCTAGGGAATATACATTGGGAAAATTGAAAATCAATTAGACAGAGCCACCCCAAAATATAGGTCTTCACTGCTTACAAGAACCTCAACTAGGCTACACCTTAAATATCCCAGGAAAGACAAAAATTGTTCAAGAAATTGTGGTAATTACATATGATGGAATATCCCTCTGCCATGAAATCAATGTCCTCAGGCCAGTAGCAGCAAAATTAGTGGATCCAGTTACAATGATTCTAAGTTAAATTAGTCACAGAGCAAAAGAATCTTATCATAAGATATCACTTATGAAGGTCTTGTAAACATGGCTACTCATGAACTGAGTTAGGAAAGAGAAGAGAGTCTCACATTTACAAAACACTCTTACGCCTGCTTAAGGGGGAAGGAGAGTTGGGGTGTTGCATAAAACCAGAGTTTGATATTAGTAAAGGCACCATTCCAGAAACCAAATACAGAATAGAAAACATCTACACCTTCCTCACTGAAAGGGAATCAACACACCATACTTCCCTCAGAGGAATATATCTGACTAGTAAGAATCTTCAAACCTATGTATTGATATGTCTCCATAAGGGAATCAAGTGTGTCTAGACTGGCATAAACATGGCAGTGAGAATCAGCTCAAACTCACTATAAAAAGGAATTTCAAAAACAAAACAAAAAAACAGGGAAATTCTTTACAATTCTTTCAGGGTCTCTGATGAAGCTTGGAATGAACCTATCTACAATGACAGCTGGATGTGGCATAAGGCTGGACACTTGGTGCTGATAGGATTGGTGAGACTGGGTGAGCAAACACAGACCTTTTAAAGTAATAATGTGTGGCCTCCATTCCATGGTTCCATACTCTCCAGGTTAAAGGGAATATTACTACAACTATAACATGTACGGGAAACCTAGAGAATGGACACACTGTGAATACGAATAGTTTGTAAAACTCAACGAATAGTCCCTCTCCTGGTGCTCCAATTTGACTTTCCAACTGCTTTACTATCAGTCTCCCAACTTGGAGAGACAGCCCTTTTAACCTCCTGGATAACACAGGTTGCCAATTTGGCAGGGGATGAAAGGGACCAGGGAGAACCAATGAGAGAGTAGCTGTTAGGCATTTGGATGGGCACATGTGACTCTACTTGCCCGGCAGGAAGAAGAATTAACCAAAGACTCATCCCCTTGCAGGAAACCAGTATAGGTCCTGAACCGAAATTTAGGACTTGCGGTCAGCTCACAAAAAAACGATTTGATACATGGAGCTCAAGGGCACAGCAATTCACAAAGTGCCAGAGTAATAAACGACAACTATCATCCAAAAATATTTTTTTTAAATTAATTTATTTATTTATTTATTCATGGCTGTGTTGGCTCTTCGTTTCTGTGTGGGTGCTTTCTCTAGTTGCGGCAAGCGGGGGCCACTCCTCATCGCGGTGCGCAGGCCTGTCACTATCGCGGCCTCTCGTTGCGGAGCACAGGCTCCAGACGCGCATGCTCAGTATTTGTGGCTCACGGGGCCAGTTGCTCCGTGGCATGTGGGATCTTCCCAGACCAGGGCTCGAACCCGTGTCCCCTGCAACGGCAGGCAGACTCTCAACCACTGCGCCACCAGGGAAGCCCATCCAAAAATATTTTAAAGGAAGGCAGCGAGGCGGACTTGAAAGCGAGGCAGAATAGCAGGAAACAGATTTCAAGAGGTACGTTGGAATCACCTGTAAAGCACAGGAAGAGGGGCACAACTTCGACAATGATGCACTTGGCCAAAAATGGTGTATTCGTTTTCTCCTGAATATATTCAGGAGAAAACGCATATGCCCTTTTTGGCCAAGCCAGCTAGCGGGCAATGCAAATCAGCAGTACAAAGAAGTATCCCTTCCCACCGGTCAAAAGGGACATCGGCAAAATGTGAAAAAACAAGAAAGGAAAGAGAGGACCTGGAGAAGAGGGAGCCTTGTTATGCTGATTGGCTGGATGTAAGTTGCCCACTGCCTCTCTGGAGGAGTGCATTGTATTCCCTAAAACAAGTAAACAACAGAGCTACATAGCCAAGGGCACTTCCAGTCTAGGGAATATACCTTGGGAAAACTGAAAATCAGTAAGACACAGCCACCCCAAAATTTAGGGCTGCACTGCTTACAAGAACCTCAACTTGGGTACACCTTAAATATCCCAGGAAAGTTAAAAATTGTTTAAAAATTGTGGTACTTACGTACGATGGAATATCCCTCAGCCATGAAATCAATGTCATAAGACCAGTAGCAGCAAAATGAGTGGATTCAGGTACGATGATTCTAAGTGAAATAAGTCACACAGAAAAAGAAACTTATCATGAGATATCACTTATGAAGATCCTGTAAACATGGCTACTCATGAACTGAGGGAGGAAATAGAAGAGAGTCTCACATTTAGAAAACACTCTTATGCCTGCTTAAGGGGGTAGGAGAGGTGGGGTGATGCATAAAACCAGAGTTTGATATAAGCACACGTACCGTTCCTAAAACCAACAATGGAATAGAAAAGACCTACAACTTCCTCGGGGAAAGGGACTCAAAACCGCATATTTTCCACAGAGGAATATATCTGACTAGTAAGAATCTTAAAACCTATGTATTGATATGTCCCCGTAAGAGAATCAAGTGTATCTAGACTGGCATAAACATGGCTGTGAGAATCAGCTCAAATCCACTATAAAAAGGAATTTCAAAAACAAAACAACAAAACAGGGAAATTCTTTACAATTCCTTCAGGGTCTCTGATGAAACCTGGAATGAACCTATCTACAACTACAGCTTGATGTGGTATAAGGCTGGACACATGGGAATGGGAGGATTGGTGAGACTGGGTGAGCAAACACAGACCTTTTAAAGCAATAATGCGTGGCCTCCATTCCATGGTTCCAAACTCTCAAGGTTGAAGGGAATATTACTACAGCTATAACATGTACGGGAAACCTAGAGAATGGACACACTGTGTATACGAAAGGTTTCTAAAACTCAACTAATTGTCCCTCTCCTGGTGCTCCAGTTTGACTTTCCAACTGCTTTACTATCAATCTCCCAACTTGGAGAGAGAGCCCCTTTAACCTCCTGGATAACAGAGTTTGCCAATTTGGCAGAGGATGAAAGGGAACAGGGAGAACAAATGATAGAGTAGCTGTTAGGCATTTGGACGGGGATATGTGACTCTAATTGCCCGGCAGGAAGAAGAATTAACCAAAGACTCATTCCCCTGCCGGGAACAAGTATAGGTCCTGAACCGAAATTTTGGACTAGCGGTCAGCTCACAAAAAACAATTTGATAAATGGAGCTCAGGGGCACAGCAATTCACAAACTGGCAGAGTAATAAAGGACAACTATCGTCCAAAAATATTTTCAAGGAAAGCAACGAGGCGTACTTGAAAGCGAGGCAGAATAGCAGGAAACAGATTTCAAGTGGTACGTTGGAATCACCTGTAAAGCACAGGAAGAGGGGCACAACTTCGACAATGATGCACTTGGCCAAAAAGGGTTTATTTGTTTTCTCCTGAATATATTCAGGAGAAAACACATACGCACTTTTTGGCCAAGCAAGGAAGTGGGCAATGCAAAACTGCAGTACAAAGAATTATCCCTTCCCACCAGTCAAAAGGGACATCGGCAAAATGTGTAAAAACCAGAAAGGCAAGAGAGGACCTGGAGAACAGGGAGCCTTGTTATGCTGATGTGCGGGATGTAAGTTTGCAACTTCCTCTCTGGAGGAGTGCACTGTGTACCCTAAAAGAAGTAAACAACAGAGCTACATAGCCAAGGGCACTTCCAGTCTAGGGAATATACCTTGGGAAAACTGAAAATCAATAAGACACAGCCACCCCAAAATTTAGGGCTGAACTGCTTACAAGAACCTCAACTTGGGTACACCTTAAATATTCCAGGAAAGTTAAAAATTGTTCAAAAATTGTGGTACTTACGTACGATGGAATATCCCTCAGCCATGAAATCAATGTCATAAGACCAGTAGCAGCAAAATGAGTGGATTCAGGTACAATGATTCTAAGTGAAATAAGTCACACAGAAAAAGAAACTTATCATAAGATATCACTTATGAAGATCCTGTAAACATGGCTACACATGAACTGAGTTAGGAAAGAGAACAGAGTCTCACATTTAGAAAACACTCTTATGCCTGCTTAAGGGGGAAGGAGAGGGGGGTGATGCATAAAACCAGAGTTTGATATAAGCACAGGTAACGTTCCAAAAACCAACTATGGAATAGACAAGACCTACACCTTCCTCAGTGAAAGGGACTCAAAACCCCATATTTCCTGCAGAGGAATATATGTGACTAGTAAGAATCTTAAAACCTATGTACTGATATGTCTCCGTAAGCGAATCAAGTGAGTCTAGACTGGCATAAACATGGCAGGGAGAATTAGCTCAAACCCACTATAAAAAGGAATTTCAAAAACAAAACAAAAAAACAGGGAAATTCTTTAAAAATCCTTCAGGGTCTCTGATGATACCTGGAATGACCCTAACTACAACAACAGCTGGATGTGGCATAAGGCTGGACACATGGGACTGAGAGGACTGGTGAGATTGGGTGAGCAAATGAAGACTGTTTAAAGCAATAATATATGGCACCCATTCCATGGGTCCCAACTCTCCAGGTTGAAGGGAATATTACTAGAGTTATAACATGTATGGAAAACCTAGAGAATGGACACACTGTGAATATGAAAGGTTTCTAAAACTCAACGACTAGTCCCTCTCCTGGTGCGCCAGTTTGACCTTCCAACTCCTTTACTAACAATCTCCCAACTTGGAGAGACAGCACCTTTAACCTCCTGGTTCGCACAGCTTGCCAATTTGGCAAAGGATGATAGGGAAGAGGGAGAACCAATGAGAGAGTAGCTGTTAGGCATTTGGACGGGCACATGTCACTCTTATTTCCCGGGAGGAAGAATAATTAACCAAACTCTCAGCCACCTACCAAAACCAGTATCGTTTCTGAACCAAAATATTGGACTTGCATTCAGCTCACAAAAAACGAGTTAAAAAATGGAGCTCAGAGGCACAGCAATTCACAAACTGGCAGAGTAATAAAGGGCAACTATCGTCCAAAAATCTGTTGAGGGAAGGCAACGAGGCGGACTTGAAAGCGAGGCAGAATAGCAGGAAACAGATTTCAAGAGTTACATTGTAATGGCCTTTAAAGCACAGGAATAGGGGCACGACATCGACAATGATGCACTTGGCCAAAAAGGGCGTATGCGATTTCTCCTGAATATATTCAGGAGAAAACGCATACGCCCTTTTTGGCCAAGCAAGCAAGCGGGCAATGCAAATCTGCACTACAAAGAAGTATCACTTCCCACCGGTCAAAAGGGACATCCACAAAATGGGTAAAAACCAGAAAGGCTAGAGAGGCCCTGGAGAACAGGGAGCACTGTTATGCTGATGGGCGGGATATTAATTGCCCACTGCCTCTCTGGAGGAGTGCATTTTGTTCCCTAAAGCAAGTAAACAACAGAGCTTCAGAGCGAAGGGCACTTCCACTCTAGGGAATATACATTGGGAAAATTGAAAATCAGTTAGACAGAGCCACCCCAAAATATAGGTCTTCACTGCTTACAAGAACCTCAACTAGGCTACACCTTAAATATACCAGGAAAGACAAAAATTGTTCAAGAAATTGTGGTAATTACATACGATGGAATATCCCTCTGCCATGAAATCAATGTCATCAGGCCAGTAGCAGCAAAATTAGTGGATTCAGTTACAATGATTCTAAGTTAAATTAGTCACAGAGCAAAAGAATCTTATCATAAGATATCACTTATGAAGGTCTTGTAAACATGGCTACACATGAACTGAGTTAGGAAAGAGAATAGAGTCTCACATTTAGAAAACACTCTTATGCCTGCTTAAGGGGGAAGGAGAGTTGGGGTGTTGGATAAAACCAGAGTTTGATATTAGTACAGGCACCATTCCAGAAACCAAATACAGAATAGAAAACATCTACACCTTCCTCACTGAAAGGGAATCAACACACCATACTTCCCTCAGAGGAATATATCTGACTAGTAAAATCTTCAAACCTATGTATTGATATGTCTCCATAAGGGAATCAAGTGTGTCTAGACTGGCATAAACATGGCAGTGAGAATCAGCTCAAACTCACTATAAAAAGAATTTCAAAAACAAAACAAAAAAACAGGTAAATTCTTTACAATTCTTTCACGGTCTCTGAAGAATCTTGGAATGAACTTATCTACAACTACAGCTGGATGTGGCATAAGGCTGGACACTTGGTGCTGATAGGCTTGGTGAGACTGGGTGAGCAAACACAGAACTTTTAAAGCAATAATGTGTGTCCTCCATTCCATGGTTCCAAACTCTCCAGGTTAAAGGGAATATTACTACAGCTATAACATGTATGGGAAACCTAGAGAATGGACACACTGTGAATACGAAAAGTTTCTAAAACTCAACGAATAGTCCCTCTCCTGGTGCTCCAATTTGACTTTCCAACTGCTTTACTATCAGTCTCCCAAATTGGAGAGACGGCCCTTTTAACCTCCTGGATAACACAGGTTGCCAATTTGGCAGGGGATGAAAGGGACCAGGGAGAACCAATGAGAGAGTAGCTGTTAGGCATTTGGACGGGCACATGTGACTCTACTTGCCCGGCAGGAAGAAGAATTAGCCAAAGACTCATCCCACTGCCGGAAACCAGTATAGGTCCTGAACCGAAATTTAGGACTTGCGGTCAGCTCACAAAAAATGATTTGATAAATGGAGCTCAAGGGCACAGCAATTCACAAACGGCCAGAGTAATAAACGACAACTATCATCCAAAAATAGTTTGAAGGAAGGCAGCGAGGCGGACTTGAAAGCGAGGCAGAATAGCAGGAAACAGATTTCAAGAGGTACGTTGGAATCACCTGTAAAGCACAGGAAGAGGGGCACAACTTCGGCAATGATGCACTTGGCCAAAAATGGTGTATTCGTTTTCTCCTGAATATATTCAGGAGAAAACGCATATGCCCTTTTTGGCCAAGCCAGCTAGCGGGCAATGCAAATCAGCAGTACAAAGAAGTATCCCTTCCCACCGGTCAAAAGGGACATTGGCAAAATGTGTAAAAACAAGAAAGGCAAGAGAGGACCTGGAGAACAGGGAGCCATGTTATGCTGATGGGCTGGATGTAAGTTGCCCACTGCCTCTCTGGAGGAGTGAACTGTGTTCCCTAAAACAAGTAAACAACAGAGCTACATAGCCAAGAGCACTTCCTGTCTAGGGAATATACCTTGGGAAAACTGAAAATCAATAAGACAGAGCCACCCAAAAATTTAGGGCTGCACTGCTTACAAGAACCTCAACTTGGGTACACCTTAAATATCCCAGGAAAGTTAAAAATTGTTCAAAAAATTGTGATACTTACGTACGATGGAATATCCCACAGCTATGAAATCAATGTCATAAGACCAGTAGCAGCAAAATGAGTGGATTCAGGTACGAGGATTCTAAGTGAAATACATCACACAGAAAAATAAACTTATCATAAGATATCACTTATGAAGATCCTGTAAACATGGCTACACATGAACTGAGTGAGGAAAGAGAAGAGAGTCTCACATTTAGAAAACACTCTTATGCCTGCTTAAGCGGGTAGGAGAGGTGGGGTGATGCATAAAACCAGAGTTTGATATAAGCACAGGTACCGTTCCTAAAACTAACTATGGAATAGACAAGACCTACAACTTCCTCGGGGAAAGGGACTCAAAACCGCATATTTTCCACAGAGGAATATATCTGACTAGTAAGAATCTTAAAACCTATGTATTGATATGTCCCCGTAAGAGAATCAAGTGTGTCTAGACTGGCATAAACATGGCAGTGAGAATCAGCTCAAACCCACTATAAAAAGGAATTTCAAAAACAAAACAACAAAACAGGGAAATTCTTTACAATTCCTTCAGTGCCTCTGATGAAACCTGGAATGAACCTATTTACAACTACAGCTTGATGTGGTATAAGGCTGGACACTTGGGAATGGGAGGATTGGTGAGACTGGGTGAGCAAACACAGACCTTTTAAAGCAATAATGCGTGGCCTCCATTCCATGGTTCCAAACTCTCAAGGTTGAAGGGAATATTACTACAGCTATAACATGTACGGGAAACCTAGAGAATGGACACACTGTGTATACGAAAGGTTTCTAAAACTCAACTAATTGTCCCTCTCCTGGTGCTCCAGTTTGACTTTTCAACTGCTTTACTATCAATCTCCCAACTTGGAGAGACAGCACCTTTAACCTCCTGGATAACAGAGGTTGCCAATTTGGCAGAGGATAAAAGGGAACAGGGAGAACAAATGAGAGAGTAGCTGTTAGGCATTTGGACGGGCATATGCGACTCTAACTGCCCGGCAGGAAGAAGAATTAACCAAAGACTCATCCCCCTGCCGGGAACCAGTATAGGTCCTGAACCGAAATTTTGGACTTGTGGTCAGCTCACAAAAAACGATTTGATAAATGGAGCTCAGGGGCACAGCAATTCACAAAATGGCAGAGTAATAAAGGAGAACTATCGTCCAAAAATATTTTGAAGGAAGGCAATGAGGCGTACTTGAAAGCGAGGCAGAATAGCAGGAAACAGATTTCAAGAGGTACGTTGGAATCACCTGTAAAGCACAGGAAGAGGGGCACAACTTCGACAATGATGCACTTGGCCAAAAATGGTGTATTCGTTTTCTCCTGAATATATTCAGGAGAAAATACATACGCCATTTTTGGCCAAGCAAGGAAGTGGGAAATGCAAAACTGCAGTACAAAGAATTATCTCTTCCCACCGGTCAAAAGGGACATCGGCAAAATGTGTGAAAACCAGAAAGGCAAGAGAGGACCTGGAGAACAGGGAGCCTTGTTATGCTGATGGGTGGGATGTAAGTTGGCAACTTCCTCTCTGGAGGAGTGCACTGTGTAACCTAAAAGAAGTAAACAACAGAGCTACATAGCCAAGGGCACTTCCAGTCTAGGGAATATACCTTGGGAAAACTGAAAATCAATAAGACACAGCCACCCCAATATTTAGGGATGCACTGCTTACAAGAACCTCAACTTGGGTACACCTTAAAAATCCCAGGACAGTTAAAAATTGTTCAAAAATTGTGGTACTTAGGTACGATGGAATATCCCTCAGCCATGAAATCAATGTCATAAGACCAGTAGCAGCAAAATGAGTGGATTCAGGTACGATGATTCTAAGTGAAATAAGTCACACAGAAAAAGAAACTTATCATAAGATATCACTTATGAAGATCCTGTAAACATGGCTACACATGAACTGAGTTAGGAAAGAGAAGAGAGTCTCACATTTAGAAAGCACTCTTATGCCTGCTTAAGGGGGAAGGAGAGGTGGGGTGATGCATAAAACCAGAGTTTGATATAAGCACATGTACCGTTTCAAAAACCAACCAGGGAATAGACAAGACCTACACCTTCCTCAGTGAAAGGGACTCAAAATCCCATATTTCCCGCAGAGGAATATATCTGACTAGTTAGAATCTTAAAACCTATGTACTGATATGTCTCCGTAAGGGAATCAAGTGTGTCTAGACTGGCATAAACATGGCAGTGAGAATCAGCTCAAACCCACTATAAAAAATTTTCAAAAACAAAACAAAAAAACAGGGATATTCTTTACAATTCCTTCAGGGTCTCTGATGAAACCTGGAATGACCATGTCTACAATGACAGCTGGATGTGGCATAAGGCTGGACACTTGGGACTGGGAGGCTTGGTGAGACTGGGTGAGCAAATGCAGACCCTTTAAAGCAATAATGCATGGCACCCATTCCATGGGTCCCAACTCTCCAGGTTGAAGGGAATATTACTACAGCTATAACATGTACGGGAAACCTAGAGAATGGACACACTTTGAATAGGAAAGGTTTCTAAACCTCAACGAATAGTCCCTCTCCTTGTGCACCAGTTTGACTTTCCAAGTGCTTTACTATCAATCTCCCAACTTGGAGAGACAGGACCTTTAACCTCCTGGTTCTCACAGGTTGCCAATTTGGCAGAGGATGAAAGGGAAGAGGGAGAACCAATGTGAGAGTAGCTGTTAGGCATTTGGACGGGCACATGTCACTCTAATTGCCTGGCAGGAAGTAGAATTAACCAAAGACTCATCCCCCTGCCGGGAACCACTATATTTCCTAAACCGAAATTTTGGACTTGCGGTCAGCTCACAAAAAACGATTTGATAAATGGAGCTCAGGTGCACAGCAATTCACAAACTGGCAGAGTAATAAAGGACAGCTATCGTCCAAAAATCCTTTGAAGAAAGGCAAAGAGGCGGACTTGAAAGCGAGGCAGAATAGCAGGAAACAGATTTCAAGCGGTACGTTGGAATCACCTGTAAACCACAGGAAGAGGGGCACAACTTCGACAATGATGCACTTGGCCCAAACGGGTGCATGTGTTTTCTCCTGAATATATTCAGGGGAAAACGCATACGACCTTTTTGGCCAAGCCAGCAAGCGGGCAATGCAAATCTGCAGTACAAAGAAGTATCACTTCCCACAATTCAAAAGGGACATCGGCAAAATGTGTAAAAACCAGAAAGGCAAAAGAGGACCTGGAGAACAGGGAGCCTTTTTATGCTGATGGGCAGAATGTAAGTTGCCAACTGCCACTCTGGAGGAGTGCAATGTGTTCCCTAAAACAAGTAAACAACTGAGCTACATAGCCAAGCGCACTTCAAGTCTAGGGAATATACCTTGGGAAAACTGAAAATCAATAAGACAGAGCCACCCCAAAATTTAGGGCTGCACTGCTTACAAGAACCTCAACTTGGGTACATATTAATTATCACAAGAAAGTTAAAAATGGTTCAAAAAATTGTGGTACTTACGTACGATGGAATATCCCTCAGCCATGAAATCAATGTCATAAGACCAGTAGCAGCAAAATGAGTGGATTCAGGTACGATGATTCTACGTGAAATAAGTCACACAGAAAAAGAAGCTTATCATAGGATATGACTTATGAATATCCTGTAAACATGGCTACACATGAACTGAGTTAGGAAAGAGAACAGAGTCTCACATTTTGAACACAATCTTATCCCTGCTTAAGGGGGAAGGAGAGGTGGGTGATGCATAAAACCAGAGTTTGATATAAGCACAGGTACTGTTCTAAAAACCAACTATGGAATAGAAAAACCTACAACTTCCTCGGGGAAAGGGACTCAAAACACCATATTTTCCGCAGAGGAATATATCTGACTAGTAAGAATCTTAAAACCTATGTATTGATATGTCTCCATAAGGGAATCAAGTATGTCTAGACTGGCATAAACATGGCAGTGAGAATCAGCTCAAACCCACTATGAAAATGATTTTCAAAAAAGAACAAAAAAAAACAGGGAAATTCTTTACAATTCCTTCAGGGTCTCTGATGATACCTGGAATGAATATATCTACAACTACAGCTTGATGTGGCATAAGGCTGGACACTTGGGACTGAGAGGCTTGGTGAGACTGCATGAGCAAACACAGACCATTTAAAGCAATAATGCTTGGCCTCCATTCCATGGTTCCAAACTCTCCAGGTTGAAGGGAATATTACTACAGCTATAACATGTATGGGAAACCTAGAGAATGGACACAATGTGAATACGAAAAGTTTCTAAATCTCAAGAAATAGTCGCTCTACTGGTGCTCCAATTTGACTTTCCAACTGCTTGACTATCAATCTCCCAACTAGGAGAGACAGCCCCTTTAACCTCCTGGATAACACAGTTTGCCAATTTGGCAGAGGATGAAAGGGACCAGGGAGAACCAATGAGAGAGTAGCTGTTAGGCATTTGGACGGGCACATGTGACTCTAATTGCCTGGCAGGAAGAAGAATTAACCAAAGACTCATCCCACTGCCGGAAACCAGTATAGGTCCTGAACCGAAATTTTGGACTTGCGGTCAGCTCACAAAAAATGATTTGATAAATGGAGCTCAGGGGCACAGCAGTTCACAAACTGGGAGAGTAATAAAGGACAGCTATCGGCCAAAAATTGTTTGAAGCAAGGCAACGAGGTGGACTTGAAAGCGAGGCAGAATCGCAGTAAACAGATTTCAAGAGGTACGTTGGAATCACCTGTAAAGCACAGGAAGAGGGGCACAACTTCGACAATGATGCACTTGTACCAAAATGGTGTATTCGTTTTCTCCTGAATATATTCAGGAGAAAATGCATACGCCCTTTTTGGCCAAGCAAGCAAGCGGGCAAGGCAAATCTGCAGTACAAGGAAATATCCCTTCCCACCAGTCAGAAGGGACATCGGCAAAATGTGTAAAAACCAGAAAGGCAAGAGAGGACCTGGAGAACAGGGAGCCTTGTTATGCTGTTGGGCGGGATGTAAGTTGGCAACTGCCTCTCTGTAGGAGGGCATTGTGTTCCCTAACACATGTAAACAACAGAGCTACATAGCCAAGGGCACTTCCAGTCTAGGGAATATACCTTGGGAAAACTGAAAATCAATAAGACAGAGCCACCCAAAAATTTAGGGCTGCACTGCTTACAAGAACCTCAACTTGGGTACACCTTAAATATCCCAGGAAAGTTAAAAATTGTTCAAAAAATTGTGGTACTTACGTACGATGGAATATCCCTGAGCCATGAAATCTATGTCATAAGACCAGTAGCAAGAAAATGAGTGGATTCAGGTACGATGATTCTAAGTGAAATAAGTCACACAGAAAAAGCAACTTATCATAAGATATCACTAATGATGGTCCTGTAAACATGGCTACACATGAACTGAGTTAGGAGAGATTACAGAGTAACTAATCTTATCATAAGATATCACTCATAGCGGGAATGTACACATGACTACACATGAACTGAATGACAAACACAACAGAGTCACACATTTAGGAAACATCTTTTGCCTGCTTAAGAGGAAAGCCAAGGCGGGGTGTTGCATAAAACCACAGTTTTAAATTAGCACAGATACCATTATATAAACCATGTATGTAAGAGACAACACCTACTCCCGGCACAATGAACTGGACTCAACACCCCCTATTCATTGCAGAGGAATATGTCTGACTCTATGTATTTTGAAACATATGTATTCTCATGTCTCCATAAAGGAATCATGTGTGTGTATAACGGCATGAACACAGCACTGAAATTCAGTTAAACCCACTTATAAAAATAAATTTCAAAAGCAAAATGCAAAAACAGCGAAACAGTGAGAAAGTCTTAAAAATTACGTTCAGGGCCTGTGATGCAAGCTAGATTGACCAACTTTACACCCACAGCTGGATGAGACATAAGACTGGACACTTGGTGCTGACAAGATTTCTGAGGTTGTGTGAACAAAAGAACACCACTTAGGGCTTCCCTGGTGGCGCAGTGGTTGAGTGTCCCCCTGCTGATGCAGGGGACAAGGGTTCGTGCCCAGGTCTGGGAAGATCCCACATACCGCGGAGTGGCTGGGCCCTTGAGCCATGGCCGCTGAGCCTGGGCCTGCGCGTCTGGAGCCTGTGCTCCTCAACGGGAGAGGCCACAGCAGTGAGAGGCCCGCGTACCGCAAAAAAAAAAAAAAACGAACACCCCTTAGAGCAATACTGTGTGCTACCCATTCTAGTGGTCCCAACTCTCCAGGTTTAAGGGAATCTTCCTACAGTTAAAACATGCTTGGGAAACCCAGTGGATGGTACACTGTGTAATTGGGAAAGTTTTCTAAAAGGTACCTCATTTTTCCTTTTGTCATGCTCGGCTTCGCCATTCCATTTGCATTTCTAAATATCTCCCCACTTGGAGTGTCAGTGCCTTTAACATCCCGTTATGCACAGCTTGCAAATTGTGCAGAGGATGAACAGGAAGAGGGTAAATAAATGAGAGATTAGCTGTAGGTGTTTGGATGGGCACATGTCACTCTAGTTTCCCATCAGGAAGAAGAATTAACCAAAGGCTCAGCCTGAAGCCCTGGAACCAGAGTAGGGCCTAAAGACATCCTGCGGTATTGCAGCCAGCTCACAAAGAGGCGAGTTGAAAAATGGAAATCAGGGGCACAGCAATTCACAAACTTGCAGAGTTATAAAGGACAACTATCATCCAGAAATATATTGAGGAAAGGCAGTGAAGAGGATTTGAATGCAAGGCAGAATTGAAGGAAACAGATTTCAAGAGGTAGATTGGAGTCGTCTTTAAAGCACATGAAAAGCGACAGAATTTCGACAATGTTGCCCTTGGCTGAAAAGGGACTATGTGTATTTTCCTGAATATATTCGGGAAAAAATTCATATGCCCTTTTTGGCCAAGCAAGCCATCAGGCATTGCAAATCCACACTACATAGAAGTGTCCCTTACCTCCAGTAAAAAGGGCCATCCACAAATAGTGTAAAAGCCACAAATGCAGGACAGGCCATGGAGAAAAGGGAGCCTGGTTACGCCAATGGACAGGATGTAAATTGCCAACAGACTCTCTGGAGAACTGTATGTTGTTTTCTAAAACAGAGTTACAGATCATAGCACACTTCCACTCATGGGCGTGTATTTTGGGAAAACTAAAAATCCACAACACACAGCCAGCCCAAAGTTTAGGGCTGCTCTGTTTACAAGAACCTCGACTTCGGTACACTTTATATATCCCAGGAAAGGAAAAAAAAATGGATATAGATGTTGTGGTACTTATATACAATGGAATGTCACTCAGACATAAAATCAATGTCATAAGGCCAATAGCAGCTTAATGAGTGGCTTTAGGTACGATGATGCTAAGTGAAATGAGCCACAAAGAAAAAGAAACTTATTGTAATATATCACTTATAGAGGAAATGTAAACATGGCTACACATGAACTGAATTTCAAAAGAGAACAGAGTTACACATTTAGAAAACACACTTATGCCTCCTTAAGGGGAAAGGTGACGTGGGGTGATGTGTAAAAGCAGAGTTTGAAATGAGCACAGATCCCATTCCATATACCAAATATGTAATAGACAAGACCTACTCCTTTCTCAATGAACTGGACACAAAACACCCTATTCACTGAAGAGGAATATATCTGACTGGTAATAACCTTGAAACCTATGTATTTATATGTCTCCATAATGGAATCAAGTGTATGTAGATTGGCATAAACACAGATCAATGGAACAGGACAGAAAGCCCAGAGATAAACCTACATACCTATGGCTATCTCATCTATGACAAAGGAGCTAAGGATATACAATGGAGAAAAGACAGTCTCTTCAGTAATTGGTGCTGGGAAAACTGGACCCCTCCACATAAAAGAATGAAATTAGAACACTCCATAACACCATACACAAAAATAAACTCTAAATTGATTAGAGATCTAAATATAAGACCAGACACTATAAAACACTTAGAGGAAACCATAGGAAGAACACTCTATGACATAAATCACAGCAAGATCCTTTTGGACCCACCTCCTAGAGAAATGGAAATAAAAACAGAAATCAACAAATGGGACCTAATGAAACTTAAAAGCTTTTACACAGTACAGGAAAACCTAAACAAGATGCAAAAACAACCCTCAGAATGGGAGAAAATATTTTCAAATGAAGCAATTGACAAAGGATTAATCTCCAAACTTTACAAGCACCACATGTAGCTCAATATCACAAAAACAAACAACCCAATCCAAAAACGGGCAGAAGACCTAAATAGACATTTCTCCAAAGAAGATATACAGATTACCAAGAAACACATGAAAGAATGCTGAACATCACTAATCATTAGAGAAATGCAAATCAAAACTACCGTGAGGTATCACCTCACAGCAGTCAGAGTGGCAATCATCAAAAAAATCTACAAAACAATAAATGCTGGATTGGCCTTTATTGGATAAAATGGAACACACTTGCACTGTGGGTGGGAATGTAAATTGATATGGGCACTAGGGAGAACAGTACGGAAGTTTCTTTAAATAACTAACAATAGAAGTACCATACAACACAACAATCCAAGTACTGGGCATTTGCCTTGCGAAAACCATAATTCAAAAAGATTTATGTACAAAAATGTTCATTGCAGCTCTATTTGCATTAGCCAGGACATGGAAGCAACCTAAGTGTCCATCGACAGATGAATGGATAAAGAAGATCTGGCACATATATACAATCAAATATTACTCAACCATAAAAAGAAGCAAAACTGAGTTATTTGTACTGAGGTGGATGGACTTAGAATCTGTCCTACATAGTGAAGTAAGTCTGAAAGGGAAAAACAAATACTGTATGTTAACAGATATACGGAATCTAATGAAGAAAAAAAAAAGATTTTGAAGAACCTAGTGGCAGGACAGGATTAAGGACACAGACATAGAGAAAGGACTTGAGGACACCGGAAGGGGGATGGGTAAGCTGGGACGAAGTGAGAGAGTGGCATGGACATAAATACATTACCAATGTAACACCGATAGTTACTGGGAAGCAGCCACATAGAACAGGGAGATCAGCTCGGTGCTTTGTGACCACATAAAGGGGTGGGATATGGAGTGTGGGAGGGAGATGCAAGAGGGAGGGGATCTGGTGATATTTGTATATGTATAGCTGATTCACTTTGTTATACAGCAGAAACGAACACTCCACTGTAAAGCAATTATACTCCAATAAATGTGTAAAAGGAAAAAAAAAAAAAAAGAAAGCCCAAGGATAAACCTACACACCTATGGTCAACTAACCTATGACAAATGAGGCAAGACTATACAATGGAGATAAGACAGTCTCTTCAATCATTGGTGCTGGGAAATATGGAGAGCTACATGTAAAAGAATGAAATTAGAACACTCCCCAACACCATACATAAAAATATATTCAAAATGGATTAGAGACCTTAATGTAAGACCCGACAGTATAAAACTCTGAGAGGAAAACTTACGAAGGACACTCTGACGTAAATCACAGCAAGATGTTTTTTGATCCACCTCCTATAGTAATGAAATAAAAAAGAAAACTAAACAGATGGGACCTAATGAAACGTAAAAGCTTTTGCAAAGCAAAGGAAACTGCAAACAAGACGAAAAGACAACCCTCAGAATGGCAGAAAATATTTGCAAACGAATCAATGGACAAATGATTAATCCCCAATATATATAAACAGCTCATGCAGCTCTATATTAATAAAACAAACAACCCAATACAAAAATGGAAGATCTAAATAGAAATTTCTTCCAAGAAGACATAGAGATGGCCAGTACGCACATGAAAATCTGCTGAACATCACTAATTATTAGAGAAATGGAAATCGAAACTACAATGAGGTATCACGTCACACCTGTTAGAATGGGCATCATCAGAAAATCTACAAACAACAAATGCTGGAGAGGGTGTGGAGAAAAGGAACCTTCTTCCACTATTGTTGGGAATGTAAATCGATACAGTCTCTATGGAGAACAGTATGGAGGTTCCTTAAAAAACTAAAAATAGAATTACCATATAATCCAGCAATCCCACTACTGGGCATATACCTAGAGAAAACCATAAATCAAAAAGACACATTCACCACAATGTTCACTGCAGCACTATTTACAATAGACAGGTAATGAAAGCAACCTAAGTGCCCACAGACAGATGAATGGATAAAGAAGTGGTACATATATACAACGGAATATTACTCAGCCATACATAGGAATGAAATTGGGTCATTTGTAGAGACCTTGATGGATCTAGAGACTGTCATACAGAGTGAAGTATGTCAGAAAGAGAAAAACAAATATTGTATATTAATGCATATATGTGGAACCTAGAAAAATGGTACAGATGAACCAGTGTGCAGGGCAGAGATAGAGACACAGATGTAAAGAACAAACATATGGACACCAAGGAGGGAACGCCATGTGAGGGTGGTGGTGGGATGAATTGGGAGACTGGGATTCACATGTGCACACTTATATGTATGAAATAGATATCTAATAAGAACTTGCTGTATAAAAGAAATAAATTTAAAAAAAAATTAAATAAATAACATTTAATAAAATAAAACCGAAAAAAAGATTTTCCCTTCACATAGATGTCTTTATATTAATGCATTATTTCCATGTATATATCTCCAAATTAAAAAAAAAAAGAGGAATAAATAAAATCTAACTTGAACCAAAAAGAAAAAAAAGAAAAAAAATAACAAACAAACAGAACTCACCAGTTATAGAGAGGATAATCGTATCAGGGTATTGCTCCAGTGGTAAAAAATTCTTAAGTTGGTCAGAGGTGGGAAATCGTCTCCCATGCAGTCAGCAGTGCTCCCCCCCACAAGGAGCATCCTCATTGCAAAGCTGGGGGAATGTGTCGAGGCGTCTGTGAGTAAATGTGAGCTGTGCCCCAGTCCTGCTGCAGCTGAACTCTTCCCACTCTTTCCAGATAAAACACCTGAATATGTACAAGCAATTGCAAGCCTAGAGGAAGGGCTGTAGAGCCACACTAGCGAGAGCACGCAGGCCGACTTGGTGCCTGCAGGCCAGCCAGGATGGTCCTGACCCCAGATGCTCTTCTGGAATCTTTCCATTTCCCTGCCTGAGATACGCCTCCTGCCATGGCCCCCACTGCGTATTTACTTCCTCACCTCTGACAGGGGAGAAATTCCAGTGGCAGGTATGGGTGACACATCCTCTTCTTTAGCAGGTGGCAGCCTGGCAACTCCTGCAGAAAGTCCAGCAGAGCCCAAATCACACTAGGCCACCCACAAAGCCACGGCCCCTCACTCCCTCCCACCACCCCAGCCCCGAAACTGCTGACGGCGCAGAGAATAAGGCGTCAGGCACAGCTACAGGGGCTCTTGTTGGCTGGAGAGGTGTTTATATTGACCTCAACCCATGCACACCTGGGGGGGGCTGGCAGGCAGTGTCAGGCTGCCAAAATCAGCCAATCCTCACCCCTCAGGGGCTCACAGTTGCAGAAAATGAACCTTGCTAAACGGGTCAGTCCCAAGGAACAAGTGTGGGCTCTTGAGAGTCAGGATAGACAAGGGGCTGCAGCTGCGGCTTGTTTTCTTATCATTTTATCTGGTCCATGAGTGGAAAACAACTTCAAGAAGACCCTATCCTAATGAGAGGAACCCAGGAGTCAGGGAGAGGAGTGATGGTGGGTGGAGACAGAGGCCTTGTGCCCTGGCTGCAGTGGAAGTGTCTGGAAGACCAGGCAGAGAGAGGCTGCACAGAGTGATAGCCAGGGTCACAGACCTGTCAGAGCTGCTGTTTTTAAGTACAAGTCCTGCTCTGAGGTGTTCTGTGTCAGCTGTGAGCGACAGGTGAGCTGGGGGTTCTCTGCAAGGTGGGCTATGTGCACAGTTCCTGTGTGTCCAGCCCTGCTGGGGTACCTACCCTGGGGAGTTCCGTATCCTGGGAAGGGCCTGACTATGAGAGCCCCATGGGCTGCTGGGTAGCTGCACAGGTGAGCTCCGTACCCTGGGAGGGACTTGAACACGAGAGCCCCGTGGGCTGTGGGGTGCGGGATGCAGCCCAGGTGAGCTCCATATCCTGGGATTGGCCTGACCACGAGAGCCCCATGGGCTGCTGGATACCTGGTAAAGGATATCAGGACAGTCAGTGAAGCCACCGAGGATATACATCCAGTAGCTCCTATTTCCTACACCCTGCTGCTCATTCTACCATCCACCAGGCCATGGCATTCTGTATTACACTTCAATGATAGCTTCTTCTGTATTCCATTCATCTCAGAGTCACAAGAATTTTTGGCTTGTGAGTGGCAGGACACAACATGCAACACAAGCAATAATGCTGGGCCGTCTTGCACCAATGGTTCAAAAATCCCCACACCATCATTGGGGAAATGTCCTCTAAAGAACTAAAAGTTCTACCTCTGTAAAAGGAACCCTCCTTCAATATGCAGATGACATTCTGATCGCCAGGCCTACTAAAGACGCCTCTGAACTACCTAGCCAAGAAAGGATAGAAGGTGTCCAAGAAAAAGGCTCAAATATCCCAGGCTCAGGTGACATGCCTGGGCTTCATTCTCACAGATATTTGGAGAAACGCATCCCAGGATAGGGAAGAAGCCATTTGCAGCCTTACCTCTTCTAAAACTAGAAGACAGCTTAAGGGTTCCTGGGGAGGCCAAGGTTTTCTGCATCTGGATCCCTACCTACAGTCTAATAGCTGGGCCTCTACATGAAACACTGACACGAAAAGATGATGATCCTTTTGAATAGAATCCAGAAGCAGCCTTTCAAGAATGGAAAGAGCAGTCAATTCAGACCCTTGCCCAGGAAATCACTAATTTAGCTAAACCCTTTGACCTTTACATACCCGGTCAAAGGTTAATCACCCTTGGAGACTTAGTGCAAAAACTGGGACCACTTGAAATGGAGCAACACAAGAATGCCCTTCAGGTATGATAAACTATGGTCCCCAAGGGCTTTGCACACCGACTCATCAGGCCAGGATACTGGGGTATCTAAAAAGCTAGAAATCAGCAGCCCGCAAGGCCAGCTCCCTCCTAAGGGAAAAGGACCCCACATCGTGATGCTAACCACCCATCATGCCCTGAAGTTGCAGGGGTCGCTCTGTGGACACACTGACCTCGAGTGAGGAGGCCTTCCAACTCCAAACTCCTGAGAGAAAAATGGGGGCATCGGGCCCCCAAGATGACTTGTGTGACCATCACTTGACCTGGAGTTTCTCTCAGAAAACAACAAGACTGTGCCCCGAAAGAGCAGACTACTGCTTGCAGGACTTACTGCACCCAGAGGGGAGCTAATAAGCTTGTTGGGGGAAAAGTATATCACGCTTTAACCATAGAAAACCCTACAGACACCGCGGTGATGGTGGCCAATATGACCAGCTGGACTGCTGGCTACTTCTAAAGGCCGTTGACTCAGTGGACGTCATGGTCCTGGATCACCACTGACCCTGGACTGTCTGGGAGTTGCGCGGGCAGGGCTCTGACACATGGTGCTGTTTGTACATTAATTCAGGGACCTAATTAAAGAAAGCACAGACTACTGGTCAGAGCATCTAGACTGGCAAAAACCGTCAGCCTAAGGTCACGGAACAATTGTGGGGTGGGGTGAAACCTGCCACCACAGCATCTTTGCGCATCTCTTTCCTGGAACCTTAAAGGTCATTAGAATCTATAACACTTCCAATGCTGGTGCTCAGGCGGACGAGAAGTGAGGCAGGAGGCTTTGGAACAATCAACCTCACCTGGAGGCTGGTGGGGAGACGTTTTGCCCCTCCCCCCCAGGTATCAGGGCTGCCACCACAGCATGAAGCAGTTACAAAAGAGGGGTCTGCACCCTCAACACCCCAAGAATGAGGAACGGAACAAAAAGCAGAGGAGGGGTTCGTCTCTGGCAACGTTCATTAAAAATTCCTGGGAGATAAAAAGAGAATCTGGGCAATAAAATAAGTCTAACCTGTTTTAACTTTGTGCTTTGTCTAATTTCACATGCTCCTAGGGTTCCGCATGCAGAGGTCCCACA
>NW_028293957.1:0-28571 GCF_964341445.2 Mesoplodon mirus | reverse complement strand
TCGACGACACAGCCTTGGTTAACGAAAATATAGCCCATATTTCTAAAAACTAGAGGAAATATTTCTGAACTTGCGAAAAATTGGACTTAAGAAGAATATGCATTTATGAAAACAATCATTTTAAGCATTAAGCATGTAAGTACGCAAAAGTATTTAGTCTCGTTATCCAACCCCAGTGATTTATTACAGACTGGCACTAAAAAGAAACGTTGCTTGAAAACAAGTATAAGATGTAAAAAAAGGCTATTCAACTAAGCTTCATTTAAAAAAAATAAACGGTAAGTCAATTTCAAAGCCAAAATAATTTGGGCAGGGAATCCTTAAGAGATATTTTTAAAATTTACTGATACTCACCATAGGAAGCACAACTTCAAAAGCATTTCTTGGCAACGGAGGAACTACCAATTTGACCACTCTGGTATTTGCCATTTTATCCATAAAATTAACATTGAATAATCCTTTTCTCAAGCATAGTAACTAATAAAAAATACATTAAGGCCGAAATGAAGGGAAAGCTGTATACAATACATCTACATGCACCGAGTAACAATAACGAACTTACAGTAATCTCATATTTCGACAAGAGATCCTTTCATATTGTTAGGTGCTCTTTCTAAACAAGTTTTCCGCACAATATTTGAAATCTTCAATAACAAGGAAACTTCACGAACTCCAACGATATATAAAAAAGCACAGTGCTGAAAAACTAGGGCATCGAAAACCAACCAAAACCAAAACCAAAACCAAAATCAAGTTTTTTTTGCTTAGTAAAAAAGAAAAAATTATATCAAACTCAAATTATATTGAGGAATATCTTTTGAACAATGCAACCGAATAGAATGAATACTTGCTGGTAAATTTCTATAGGAGTAAATCTGAGGCGCTTGGGCTACCTGAAATCGGGTGATTGTGTCAGCCATAATTTCGGCTGTTGAACAGAGCGTGTCAATATTTTTTAATGATTTTTTGCTTTTTTTTGCATTATTTTTATTTATTTTTTATTTTTTTTCAATCGTAGAATGCGATATTATCCCAATGCTCGAAACTAGTCTAGTTACGGGTTTTCACGTAATTGAAACATTAAGCAAAGTGCGATACAGAATCATCATACAATTAGCATATTGACTACAACCTTGTTTTTGATACCAAACCATTTCTTCTAAATTGGGAACATTAAGTGCAACAGTGCAACGTCTCATTCTTAACTAAAGGACTAAGTTTACACATATGTATATATACAAGTATATCGCCAAAAATACAACACAACTATAAATTTTCAGTCATAAAGTGCAATTGAAAAGTGTGGTAGTTTGACTTGCAATTCCCAAGGGCTACATTATTTTTATTTCTTTAATGCAGTTTTCGAAATAGATAGAGCTAACGAAATAAAACAAATGAAAAACCGTTACGCCGGTATGTACAAAATAATCAAATTAAATTTAAGCCTAAACAACAAATTCATGAGAATTGAGTAGTTCTCTGGTACTCAATTAACGCTGAAGGAAAAAAATTTTGTTCTAATACTTCATCTATAAACATCTGGATCTATCAATCACAATGAATTTTTTGTTTAATGGCTTAACTCCACGCGGCAAAGCCAGTATGAAAGATCACTTTGATACCGGTTTTGAAGAATACGCGCAATACAGAATGTGGTTTGTAAAGAGCCGCAGATATGCCAGATATATTACTCAACCATTAAAACGGGAGACGTTTTCACTGCGGGACCCACAAGATTTCTCCCGTTTTAAACATCGCTGCAGGATCCTTTTCCGTAGATAATTTAACGATTCTTTTGGCCTACAAGAAATCAGCTGCAATTCACTATGCGTGAACTACACAGGGTGAATACGAGTGATTACGGTAAAACCAGCGAAACGAAAGCTAGACGTTTTACAAAGAATCAGCCCGAAGAGAATGGTCTGCTCTTGAACGGAATCGTTGAGAGTTTCTCGGTTACCGACGTGTCCATTACGTCGAATAGGTGATGGCGTAATTTAGTGTTAGTAGTTCTCTTCAGTAGTAAACTTTTTCTGTATTTTTGCACCTTGCACCCGCACAGTTTCACAAAGCTGTGCAGAAAAGTCGCTAACAATCAATTCCATGAGCAAGACAGACATAGTGGAGCATTAAGAAATGTTTCTTTTATTTAGCACTGATGGCGATAAAGAATGCCATTGTTGCGAAGTCCAGATAGAGTTGGCCAAGTAATATAGAAATCAAAAAGCATTAATTTGCTTCCCATCTTGGCAAGCGCTTCTCATGGCTTTCTAATTTTATACCTAGAGATATAAATGACACGGCATAGTCCATTTCTTTATTTCTCCATAGCGATTACCCATAGAAGTGATTGGAATCGACTATAGGCTTCCCTACCTTTTGAGGCTGGCATATTTTTTCTCCGTAACATGTTAAATGCTGGTCAATCTTTATGTTCTCTGGAAATCTGAGAGAGCCGTGTTCTCATATCTCCACCACAGACATTCACTCTTCCTGGTAAATAGAAAAAAGATTTTCTGCTTGTGTTCGACTTTAAGAATGATGGGTACCCTATTATGGCAGCAAATCGAACGATAAGTGGACGAACGATAGAGAACGATTGAAGACGAAGCACTCCTTCTCAAAATACTCTCTTAGAAATTTAGGTGACCAGTCTTTCAATGTCATAAGTGGGCTTACTCGTTTGACTCGCTTCGTCATCCATGGCGATGCTTACATTTGCGTCAATTTTAGAAAAAAATTGGAGAGAAGTTTGCTTTCTTGAGACTGGGATAACTTAAGGAGGGTAATGATTTCTGTGACGGCAGCGCGTCCTGCGATTGATGGAAGCAGATATAAGAAATGGAATTCGTATAAAGTGAGTTTCGCAACTTCTCAACTTTCCTACAATTTTCTCAACTTCAACGAGGAATAGTTGTTGGAAATATTTACCTCTATCAAACCCTTTCTTCATCTTGGAAATTGTGTCATGTGAACCTATAGCGCTTAAATTTTGGGTTCTGATATCAAGCTTTTATCGACTCCCACCTGCCCTCTCTTACAACCATCTTGTAGAAAATATGGACTTCTTTGAGAAAATGCCCTTTGCGACATAAACAAAGAATATATACATGCGCATATACGGGCTAATATTAACTATCCATTTTATATAAATGTACATACATATACAAATAACATATATATATATATATACATATATATATAAAGTTTGCCTGTCTGCCTTTGAGCATGACGAATCTGCTTATCGAAAACCACCTGGTTCACCAGAACCAGGCTGCTCCAGCGCAAAAAAAGCTGAAAATTTAAAAATATGATTTTGTTAAGATTAAATGACAAAAATAAAAAGCAAATGAACATAGGTAATCGCTTCGCTGTAACAAGATTAACGAAACTATACAATACAAGCCAATAAATACTAATAGCATTATACACGCCTGAACACGTGGAGGATAAGAAATTGGGTGTTCAGATCTTGATGATACATTCCTCGCCACCACTGTTTGAAGGAAATCGAGATTACTAAAAAAGATGCATTCGTGAAAGTTATGGCACTTTTTGCCGTTACGTCTGAATTTAAAGTTTCTGAGTTAATCCTTAGGGCGGAACGTGTAGTGCATGAATAGGGCGAGAACCAATTACCTTCTCACTTGAAATGTTCAACCTTGCTTGCGCTAAAAGAAAGTGATGACCCAGTCATTCTCTGCTAATCCTCAAAAAGCAAACAGATTGCATTTTGAAACTCAAATTAAGTAGGCAATAAATGTTTTTCTGCTTTTTTTGTATATATCCATTGAAAAAGGGATTTCGTCTAGCAGGACACGATTATATCTCCAAATAAAACGTAAATGTGAGCGGTTGCTACGCTTTTGTTAAAAGAAACACTTTTTTAAAGATAACGATAGTTTTTTGAGTGTTAATTGGAAGAAATTTTTAGGTAGAAACATTCTAGAAAGAGTATGCACAGCACTCCATAAAGCCTCTTTTACATATATATTATATAACTTATATGCTTGTTAAATCCTAGAGGTTCTAAGAAAAGCATTTTCTCAAATGCATCAGATGAGAATTTACAGAGTTGTATTTATATATTATACTATACATTTGCAAACTTTACAATATGCAGTATATATATATATAGCAGCAAAATGGTTTATTGTACTATTTATATTGCAATATACACCTCTAAACTAATTCGCGTTGTGCTTTATAACCAGTACTCCTAATATTTTGCTCAGGTGCCAATTTATGTTCGAGATAGGCTATTGATATAAAACAAGTAAAATTGCACAATCTTTTCCCGTGAACTAGAATGCGGATGTGAAATAACACAAACATCAACTTTTTATTTGTTTGCTGAACCTTTAATGATTTCACATTGAGTTTGTTTCATAATCCTCGTTATGTTTAAAGACAAAAGTGGCGAAAACAATTCGTTTCGATCCTACGGTGTCAACTTAAAGATGTCACTTAAACCTCCAAACACAAACTGGAACATCTGAAAAAGAACTAGTGCATAAATAAAAAAAATTGTTCCAGAATGGAATGCATAAAGCGAATTAGAACGGCGTGATGTATTAACGATAACCATCATTAGCAGCTGTGCTCCTTCCCTACTCTAATTTCAAGGCAGTGAAATCTGTATTTCTAATACGAAAAAACACTCTTCGAGTTTTACACTTTCAGAAAACCACAAATATTTGTTCACTCCAATTCAGCAAATTCGAAATTTTGAAGAAAGGCTAAGCACAACAAACACTTTATAATCTCTTTACTCATCTTGCAATTAGTTCATGCCTACATTTTCTTCTAATGCGTAGAACGTCTCTCCTAACTCTCGTTACGTTTAACAGTTTGGTTAGGAATACCGGTAAAGCTACTTTCTAGGTATGAACTGGAAAAATCAAATCACAGTTACAATTAGAAAACTGTCAACTCGTACAGCACTGACTTCTTAAGGTTTCTGCAACCTTCAAATCACTAAGCTTCCGAAAACTTCTGAATTAAAACAGCAATTTCCGGATTTCTTACGAGATCGTTTAGTCGTCAACCTTGGTATAACTTATAGCGCCCATCCTCTTAGCCAATCGTTCGATTCATGTGGAGAACATTTTTAATTTTCTGGAAGTAACAACGCGGCTGAGTTATTACAAATTGTTGCTCTATTTATTCTAGTTCTCACATAAGCTCTTGCAGTGTTGCGCGCAGATCCATTCCGAATGACTTTTTATATGAATGTCGCTGACAATATTGGGTTTTCCCAAGGCAAACATATATCGAAGATTATTTTCATAGTTCCATAGTGACACAGTTAACGTCGATGCAGTAGAAATCAAGTATGAATTGTTCTTCATCTCAATTTAAGCAGAATACAAAACGTTTAAACATTCCACAATGAAAGTGGTTGCAAATAATATTAGGCTTTTAAAAATAAGAATGAAAAGCCAGTGAACAATGCACTTGAGTAGATTAAGATGGTGTTCTTGAAACTAACAGATGAGATAAATCTTTATGACAACGCGAGAACTCTTGCGATCTTTCAGAGGTTTTTTTCAATTCAAAACTGTTTTGTTAAACCAAAATATCAGAAAACTTTGGCTATCGGTGTTTGTGGACACTAGCAACCAGAAAGCTCGATCTGAGTCTTCATTTTTTCGACATTGCAAAAAGGGTACATTGTTTCTTTTGGCGTTGAGGGAATTATTAACTGAAATCTCGACACCACTTTAGTTTCAAAGGAGCGGACTTGACTAGAATATAAAATAATTTTAACACTAAGCTAATGAAATTTAATTATCAATCTGTCAGTTAAAGAAGAACATACCTCCACTTTGAGACAAATAGTGTCTTTCTTTATTAGCTACCGCTTCGAAATACAAAGGTTATTTTGTAGCTTAATTTCTTGGATATTTAATAGTTTTCAATAAAATAAGTATCACTTTAAGAATAATCTTAACACTATGAGAACTGAAATATATGCTACACTTACGTCATTGAAAAAGTAACCATTCATTTTTACTCCATTTACTTAGGCTATCACAATCGATGAAATCTGGCCAAATAAAGCATTCCTGCAGTTCCGACCAACTATGTACGTCACAGCTCTACAATTTTTCCTAAAACGTACTGGTATAAGTCTCGACTTTTTTTTCAAAATCTGCAGCATCTACAAAGTTAATAAAACTTGATTCCAACCAACCAAGGAATCTTTTTGTTAAACAAGCAAACATAACTGCAAAAAAAACTAGTAAATAGGAAACTGCACAACTTGAACTTTGTCAGTGGATTAGCGTCAATTTCAGTTCCACTGAGTATAGTATGCCGTTCGTAAGTATACATCAATACACTGGTGCACACGGGTGTAATGGTTACTGAGGTTGTGGTGAATGTATTCTGCACGTCGATTATACTAAAGCACCGCATTAAAATAAATAAGAACTATATATTAGATTACTGAAAGCCGCATCCAATTAAAGGTCTACATCTAATATCTAATATCATATTTACAACAAACGAGAAGTAGTGTCATGAAACCGACTAAATCCTACAAAAAGTGCAACATTTGTATCTAGAATGATACGAAAGAAAGCGTCAACTCTTCTAGCATGATCGAAAACACTCGTACGTACTCTGCACAATAATTATTACCTTTCAAGACTTCAGAATTCTATGTGAGAAGAAAGGAGTGTGCATTCTAGGAGCCCTTCTCTAAATAACAAAGTTGTTTTTAAAGCGAGTTTCAGCTTTCAGTGAATGGATTTCAAAGTCCGCCATTCCCCACTGGCATAACTCCAACGTTGTTCAAAGTATCTTTTAATTAGACTACGCATGGAGAGATACTGCTTTCTAAGGTTTCTGATAAATCCGAACGTTCGAAATGGTAAAAAATGGATAATAGAAAGTTTGGTACAAATATTGTCACATCCGAATTACATTCAAGATGCAATTTCCGTTAAGAAATTTCTTATCGCTACAAAAACTAAAAAAGTAGCTTTTTGATGTGGGTTTGCGAAATTCGCAGAATAGCTAAAAAATTAGTTTAGTGGGATCATAATGCCCCAAAAGTGTTATCCCGTTTACGAAATCCTTGAAAGCACACATCGAAGCTGTTAATGAAAATGGTGTTTTCATCAAGTGATTCTTCCATGAGTGATTTCACAAGATCAGAATAAGAAATCGGCATACTTGCTAGCGTATCGACTTCCATTACATGATTAGCGGCTTTTCTCTGGATTCCCTTCATAACTTCATAATCCAAGCGTTTGGGATGGCTTCCAAAACATGTGGACGAAAACTTTTTAGCCATGCATGACATGTTATGTTTTGGCCTGTATGAGAGCATCAGCAAATTTTGTAAAATGGGATGGGGGTGGTTAGGGTGAAGACCACAAAAGAAGTAAAACTTCAAGCAAAAAAATGAAATTAAGCTTGCAGCTCATTGTATCTTAATGTTACCTACTTATTCTTTTAAAAAAGCATTACGGTCAGTTTTTGAAAGATGAACTGGTTCCAATTTATGTTCAACTGCATTTTCCAAATCGTACACTGAAATGATATTTTTATTTGTCGTTACAAAAAAAACGAAAATGACAAAAAACCGTTTTTTTAAAATAAATTCCTCCAGCTATAATTATTAAAAAATCATGTTGTTTGCTCTAATAAATTCAACAAAAGACAATGGCATCGAAACCAAAGCCTGTAATTCAAAAAATTATTAGTGAAAAACAGTGCTTGTGAAATAGTGTTTCAGTTCGGCTACCAAATTCATTGTTGGTTAGTGCGAAAAGCATTCATATACACGAATATTCAAATACTTAATCATATTTTTATGTAAATCAGCATTTTCGAATACATTCGAATAGCAAAATCTGGAATGCACTTGGAAACAGACGCAGGCCATTTCGATAAAGCACGTTTAGGCACATGGGCTATGCAATGCTAAAATTATGCTTTTTTAGATTTAATTTTACAAAGAATCGCTAGAAAAAATTAAGCTTGAAAGCTAAATAGTTAGTTGCTGCTGTGTTACGTCTATTTTGATATCCTTTCTCTATTCAGGTGGGATGGTGGACTTTAACCGGGGTTACGAAATCAACCTGATTCACTTCTAAGAAATTTTTCCTTGTAAAAAAGCTTACCATTTGAAACATTTTTCTGTTGGAGTGACGTCGTAGTGCTATAAGCCAGATGTGTCAGAAAAGGAGGTAACCAGCAGTTCCTTCAAAAAAAACTTTCTAAACAAGGAAGTAAAAATACATATCGTTCAACATCAAGCGTTAAATTTATTGATAATATACGTAAAAACATCTACAAGCTTTTAAATCAGTATTGTATATTATCTGTTCATTCGTCGAATGAAAAGGCAAATACAAAATCGACGACGATTCTTCCACTCTGGAATAGCAAGCAAACACATCGTAAAGAAGTCCTATATTATCTTATCGAACAACCATTTTCTAACAGTACCGCGATTTAATGACTATTCGTATCTCTAATTATTATCGTTTTTACTATCTATCAGCTTAACGTAAAACTGGTGCACTGCTTTGACCCCTTTGCTTATTATTAAACCTTTTTTTCGGAAAGATATTTTATGTCTGCAGAGTAGCCAGAACACTGATCGATCACTTCGGCCTGACGACCAACAAAGAGGATTGTTGTTAATCTAAGAACAACTCGACCCTCGATTTGAGATTGTTCGAGCATGAGTGCATGGAACAAATGAATTGTCCAGATTTCGGCCAAGTAAGATTACGTAATACAACATGCAGGATCTGAGATCGTATCGCAGTCGGCGCCAAGGATGCAGTTATATACTGGTTGGAAATTATGATAGAGTTGTCTTACAGCATAAGCTTCGGATTCACTTAGACAATTGATCATCAGTTTTCGAAAATCATTTGTACAAATTCTCTAACCAGCTTCATCAATACAAACCAAAAACTTACATGTATTTGAAATCGACTCAAGTTAAATTAATAGCGATTATTATTCGTATAGGTCATAAACGGCATATTGCGCTTCGGTGTAATAGAGCACATGGCTATCACCATTTGTCATCCAGTATTTAACAGATTTTTCCTAACCTAATGGAGTAGCAACAGGGACTGGCAAACCGTTGTCCAGACATCTCGATTAGCGTACGTCGATTGTCGTGAAGTAAATGTGTCATCTCATTAATACGGTAGCTAACCACACTTCATTAGTAGAAAATAAATAGTGAAAAGTCGCGAATCAAAGTGAATTTCCAAATGTGAGGAATAGAGGATTAAATAAGGATTAAGTGCAATGTAGAAATTACTCTAAGACGTAGGTGGAAGAGAAGCTCATCGGTGAGAATATACTCTCTGTAAGATCAACACCAGCAACTGCAACCTTATAATTGGCCTCAGAAAAATGTACGAATAGCTTCACATCAAAATGAATAAAGTGGAGTGAAGCGAAATGGATGACAAAGCTGCCAAATTTCGTCGTTAAGAGCTTTCATGGTAACATAATATTCCAGAACTCTTTTCACACTAGTGTGAACACAGATGAAAGCCAGTGGAGTCTATCATAACGAAGTTGTCCACGCTATTCGCAATCGAAGACTGCGCCCAACAGATCTCTGAATCGTACTAAATTTTTACCTAAGATTGACTTTAAACTTTACGGCGTAGACGACGACGGAAATTGTATCAATGCCCATTTTTATTTTAGCCTAAAGTCCTTTTAGCCAAACTTTTTGTTGTCAATCTTCACCTTAATGATAAAAGATTTTGTGTTAGGCTTTCACCATAAAAAAGCTCTATTCTGCACTTGGAAAGATTAATCGCTTGGAATGAGCGACTATTAAAAAGCCAAAAAATTGACTTAGCATAAACTGGAAAACAGGATTTCTAGGAAAAGCGAGACTTTTGACTGTAATGATTTTCATTGTATTGTATTTAAGTTCTGAGCTTCTTGATTACAGTAGTTATCGAGCAAGTAACCGCAATTCTCGAAAGCCAACATGGTGCGCTGTGGATTAAAATCCGTCTTCTTTATTCAGATTTTTAGTCTGCTTTTGGGAACTGTTGTAAGGAATATTAGTAGTGCGTCTAGTTCTTGCACTTTTAAATAGTAATGAAAACCCAAGAACAAAGCGTAAAGGTATCTTACAATTGACAAAGTAAGGCGACAGTCTATGATGACGACGTGGAAATATTCTTTCAGAGCTATTTAGGGAATCCAAGGAAGAAGAACTTCAATCAAAAAAACATTAGTGGAAATTTTTCTAAAGACCTCAATAATCATGTCAACAGGTCATTCAAAAACCTCGTTATGTAAATAAGCGAAAAATTTGTTAACTGCATAAATACGTTACTTCACATCCGGATCCACTCCCTTCTCACCGATCCAAATTCGCACAGGAGCGCCATTGTTACTTTATCGACAGAAACCTCACTAGGATTGGCAAATGCAAAACGTTTTCTGAAAGTTTTTAGTAAAAAAGAAAAATCCACGTAATATTTAAGCGAAGAATAGTAGCTTTGCTAATAGTAAGTAGACTTGCAAACGAACATGGGACCAAAACAAATTTCTAATATCGCTTGTTTGAGTTATACACGAAGAAGAAACCTTGTTCCTCTAGAGTGAGATACAACTACTGATAACCAGCAATAACACAAATAGAAAATTATGGACGAATGAAATACAGAGACAAGGCAAATTTGCAGTTCTTCTGTACTAGGAATGCATTCCAGAACTTCTTCAGCCGTGTACGCCATCCCTTTAGCAGCTGATATAATTGACGGATCAGTGATTACTTTCATCTTCAAACAAAGAATACAGTGTTGCTCATCTAAACTTATATTAACGAATTTATTGAATAATAATGATATTATAGAAATACGTTAACACCACAAGAAGTGTTGTTACCTTTTTTCGAATCGTAAATATTTTATCTGTATTCGATATAGCGACAAACAAAACGTTTGCAAGCTGACGAATGAATATACTTGCTGAAAACAAGGAATTATAACCGCTAAGACGCTGAGATATTTACAAAACTTGGGAGCGGTGCGAACTTCCAACCAGATGATTGCCCTTTCTGGCGGGTCACCAGTTGTCCACTACACCATCCGTGCCCCTCGCTTTGCCTCTCTCTCAGCGTGTTTTTATTTTATTTCAATTTTAATTTTATTTTAATTCAGCGCAGCTTAGCTTAGCTAGGGTTAAAAGCCGATTTGAGCACCCTAGATCACGCCGATAACGGGTGAGTCCTGATAGCGTTGATAGGAATAAAATAAAAACACTCTGAGAGAAAGGCAAAGCGAGAAGCACGGATGCTGTGATGGATAACTGGTGATCCCCGGAAAGAGCAATCATCTGGTTGGAAGTTCGCACCGCCGCCAAGTTTTGCAAATATCTCAGCATCTTGGCAGAAATATCATTTTCTAAATTAGTGATTAATGCGATCTTGGACTTTTGAACAGACATCTACATGAAATCAGATGAAAGGGGAAAAAAGTATATGCCAGTAAAAGTTGCCTTGCGTGCTACTATTGGCCAATGATTCTCTTATTGGCAATAAGGTGAGCCAAATCAAGCGAGGCAACCAGTCACATAACGGTGGGCGTGCTCAGTCATTCGTGTCTGGGTTTTCGTCCATTATCACTCATTGTTTTTAGATTACTGACAGGAAAAGTTTGAAATTGGTAACAATTCGTTCATTCGAGATGGTTCATTAGTTTCGTACTTGCGGGAAAATCGAGATAATGTCGCAGAAGCTTCGATTCGCTCTTTAAACTTCCGATAGTTGGCGTATTTAAAAAACAAACTATAAATACACAGAGATATAGCAGCCAGAAATTGTTTGCTAGGACCAAAATGTTTACTTAAGAATGTGGTAATAAAAATTTTTTTCTACAACAGAATTTCGGAAGAGCTTAATTTAATACAAAAACATTTGCTTAAATATATGTATATATCATAGCAATATATTTGTTCTTCTGGGAAGTTAAAATTGATGATTTTCGCATCTCAGATGATAAATTTATAGTTTATGACGATACTCCTAGAAAGGTTCAATTTTTACCATTCGTCATGCTGTAAGCAGCCACATATGCAAACCAAGTGCTACTATACTGCTGTATTAATATTTATTTATGCACGCGCAAATATATTGCTATGATATATACATATATTTAAACAATTAGTTTTGTTATCAACTTTTTTATTATTAACCGCCTAATTTTTTCTCTCGGCAGTGTTATTATTCGAAATATAATTGCTATGATGCTGAGATATTTGCAAAACTCAAGCGGTAGATAGACTTCCCACAAGCAAATGCCTTATCCAGGGAGTGACGACTTGTTCACCACCCAAGGCAAGGGCATGAATGCGCTACTAGTTTTTATTATTTATTGATTTGTCAAAAAAAAGGGAGATAAATCTGAAATACGACTATTGTCGTCAATGCTTATGCGTGCTACTATAATATTGTTCCATTTTAGGTTCCAGTAAAATAGTTAGCTCCGGAAACACTTCAAGATAAAATTTACTCGCTCAAAACGGATGTTTTGGTCGTACGGTTAAAAGCTATTTCTAAGCGTTTTTTTTTCTTTATAGAATAGTTGCAATTCCAAAAAACACAATGACTTCTCCTGTATTATATTTATCATTTTTTGCAATTTAATAGTAAACAACAAGATTAAAGTACAAAAGCGTTCGGTTATTTGATCAATCCCTTGGGGATTCGGCGTACATTCGACTTTATTAGCAGAGGTGTTTCAGCGTACATTTGGCCTACACAATGGCACGAGAGTTCCACCAATGTTTCAAGTCAGTGCTTTTACCTTATGACACAAGAATAGTTCCAATCAGACATGGAGGGTGAGACCCCTGGCTGGTCTGGTGCACAGCGTCGAACCAAAGACCACGTATTAATTGTAGGGCACCTCTACTCACTGCGCTGTATGTGGCATCAGTTTGTCGAGGCAGTAACGGTTACAATCAAACAAAGTCGTTTTTTACAAATGTTTTGGTCTGGGAGATATATTCCGACGGCCAGGAACCGTACCTTGGCCTAACGAGCCTACAAACTCGAGCGAAAATTGTTGTTCAAAATTACAGAATGGAAATGCCCAAGGCTACAATTTTACTTATATGAAACAGCCTAAATTATTTTGTACAAGTCAAACGTTTCCTGTCACTTTTTTGTATTTTATGATGAAACCCATCACTATTGGGATAATCGACCCTAGCTTTAGCTCTGTAAATTTGACTTCCATCAGAATTCAAATAGGGTTACAGCAGTATTGATTCTGGACGAAAATACTAGAAATCCTACAAAGTAAAAGCGAACAGACATTCTGCCTATTAAATCGCTCTTCTGTGGTAACATCGTCGTCAGAATAATCACCCTCTAGGTATGTCCCTACCCGAACAGACTACAATCCTATATGTACAGCCGCCATTTGTATACAACTCATTCGCTTGATTCAGTGATAGCGCCTTTTATCTATAATGTATTGTGGAATGCAACTCCTCGTCTAGACGACACGAAGGATTAATCAAAACAAATCTTCATGCAAAGTCTCCAAATTCAGTGACAGTTTTTGTTCAAAAGTTCAAAAAGTGCTCCGACTTTGAACAAGTTGTCTAATTAATTGCACCATTCACTGCCAGTAGAACGTATACAACCCAACGTGTTGGAATATTTGTTGTTTCCACAACATAAGCCTAAAATGACATCATGCAAAGAACAGTATGGAATTCAAATGCTGAAATCCATATATGGTTGCTTGTGCGATCTGGCCAACTAATGTTTAAATCTCTCCGGCTACGTTAATTTGGCCGCACACAAATATGAAGGAAACATTGGGAGGCACATGCAGTCACTTTATCGGCCTAATACGCATTTATTCACGTTTCTGGTGTCTGGTCTCTTTAACGCCCATGTCCTCTTGCCCCCATATAACATTAAATCACAAAATTTCCTTCAGAAGTAGATATGGTTCCATCGTTATTATTCTGAGTAACAAGTCTTTTATTCTTAGTTTCTTAAATACGAACAAATCATATTTAATATGGGTTGGAATATCAAGAAGAAAATTAGGTTTTAAAAAGAACAACCTATCACTACATGGAAGGTCGGAAATAGTTCGATTGTCTGCCAATTCTTTATTGATGCTTCATGCATTCGGTTCCATTATGTATAATACTAGCGGTGACTGAATGCAAGACAACTTATACAACGACATTCTAGTCTTTTAATCTCTAGGCAACATTTGACTACTGCAGTACATACGTTCCTAGTTCTTTCGTTAACAGGAAATTTATAAAGTTTACAGCGTTTGCCCACAGGGATAAGTTAATTTTTCTTTTACCGATCAGAGACGATTCATTGACTCTTCCGAAAAGACTGATCACTTCCATACCCACATAGAGCTTTTCCAATGTCCTGAGGCAAATGGCTATGGATATGTTGATGTTTTATCAACCTTGTGGATACTTGAGTACCACTTGTTGTTGGCGCTCGTGGAAAGGCAGACTGCAGTGGAAAAGTAAGGAGAGATTTTTAAGCTGATGGCCTAGCGAGGAAGGACGGTGTGCTATTGTATCGGATACTATAATTATTTATTCACCTCAGTACAATAAAAAATTGTACAGAAATTCAAAAAAATTCGATATGAAGGAAAAAGGTGAGGATATAAGAAATGGTTCAATTTTTTAGCAGAGGATACAGATCAGTGTAGTTTTCTGATGTTTATTGTAGAATAGTGGTACTCGAAAAGGCAACGTGAGCATTAACAAAATGTATCATACGCCTTTAAAGCAAAACTATAGAGAAAAACCATTCCATTTTTAAAGATGTGATTGAAATGGAATCTATATGGAACTGCTGAAAAGCTAACATCGTTGAATAATGCTTAATCACTCGACTGAAGAATGTTGCAGAGAGAGATGTATTTGTTTTCTTTCATCACGACCTTGTTTATTGAAATGGTCTGCTTCTGCATAGTGACAACAGTGTGTGTCATTCTGTGATTACTAAATGTGTTCAGGTGTGTCCCACATTTCAAAAGCTCGCCTGAAGTTCATTTCGACGCAGAGAAAAAGCTGTCCGATCGTAGTGGTCAGCATAATCAATCACCTTACCGAGTAGATCCTCCACAGAAGTTTCGAATACCACTGCTCGGCTATTGTTTGATTGTTTGGATAAAGGACAGCGTTACAAACAAGTTTGTTACCAATTCTCCAACTTCAGATCACAGCAAAAATGGTGTCCTGGTGTGGGATCGAACCAGGGCCTCGTTTTGCAAAATGTCACGCATACCACTGCACAACTTGCTTAAATACTTAGCTGCTGCGTCGCAATCTATCGTGCCGCCAAAAGAACCCGATCAAACTTTTATTTTTCTTCAAAATTTTTGGTGCTCATTTCCTTAGCTATGTTTTGCTATTTACTTCTTAATTAGCTCTTCATTAGCTGGTTAAAGGCTACGAATTAAATTGATTTTAGTTTATTGTTATGCAGCTCATAACTGCTTTTTACGTGACCGAGCCTCCCGCATTGACCGGATCCCTGCACTTCTTTTACCTGATTAGTTTTCCAGTGTTTAAGGTTTAGGAGAAATTTTATAGTGATGAGATGTACACCTTCTCCTTCATTAAGATTTACTTTACCCTTAGCATTGCTTCGTTAAAGAAGTTGCGTTAGGAGAGCTCGTCTCCTATATCTCTTTTTAATTTTAGATTTCTTGTTTGCGATTTTTTAAAAAATTCTTAATGCTTTGTCAATAGAATATAAAGCCTTGTCGACTGCACGTAAAGCTTTACAGTTAAGAACACATGCCTTTCACATTGTAAGATTCAATTTCTTTAGCATTGAAATATCTAGGCGTTTCAATTGTGCCTTGTTTCCGTAATATCAAGTAGGAAAATCCTAGATCACCTGAGAAAGGGCCATATTAATAATCTTGTAACTAAATGGTAGAACTTCACATAAAGGAGCTCTTGATAAATTGTTGATATTCATTTGCCACCAAATTATTTCTGACAGCGTTTCTTTGCCAAGTGCTAATTTTTTTTAAAAAGCAACGCAACATTCAGAGAACTGGATAAAAAGTAAAATGTGCATTTCAACAGCAATTGCCATAAACGATGCAACACAGCTTTTCACAAAGCCTACATAACGTTGTGACAAAAGCAAACGTGCACAGAAAGCAATGATTTTTCCGAAAAAAAGTAGTAAAGTGGCAAGTTCAATCAAAAACGCCAATGACTGCATAGGATGGAGACCTGGGAACGTAGTGAAGCGGGTTACTCGGAACACAAAATGAAAAGATTTGCTAAACAACTGTAAAATGTCAACTAATTCAACAATATGCTGCAGCCTATATTCCTCTTCATGAAAGCAGGCAATCAGAGTTCTCAAGTGTGTAAAGTTACATCTGTTTAATATGTATCGGCTTTTTCACACTCTTGCTTATGAAAATGCGATCTCATTGTATTGTAGTGGTGACATTCATGTAGTGATGACAAAAGAGCTTCTCCAAGGACTATGAACGTTGATTTAGCAATGGATTGTTACCTTACGACCCACAAAACATATACAATCCAATATGTTGGAATATTTTTGCACTACCACAACGTAAGGGTAAAATAGCATACATAAAAACGTTTAAAATTTAAATGCTAAACTCCACGTATGGTTGTTTGCTCGATTGGGTCAACTAATGTTCAAATCTCTCCGACTACGTCAATTTGTAGCACACCATTATCACTTTATGGGCTTAATATGCATTTATTCACGTTTCTTTTGTATGGGCTCTTTAATGGCCATGCCCTGTTTCCTCATATAACATTAAACGAGACATTTTCCCTGGAGAGATTATGTAATTCCACTTTTCATATGGTAAGTGACAGATTTCTTATTAGTAGTTTCCTGAATGATGAACCAATCATATTTAATGTCCCTTGGAGCATCAATAAGAAAATGAAGTTTTCAAGAGAACAACCTATCACTACATATGGAAGGTCGGAAATAGTTCCATTATGTGCAGTTATTGGCAACTGTGGGTGGGCGTTAGCAACGCAGCAGTGGCTTTGTTGGTATCTGGTGAATGACAATCGAATTTGGCTCAATTTAGGTCTTCGTGACATATATTCTGGCCGAATTTTATTTTTGCCATCACATGTGGATTGGATGGAGTTTTGCTGCCTGGCTACTAGACTTCTTATAGGAAGGAGGCGGTTTCTGTAATTAGTCGACAGAGCACACAATGATGTAACAGGTCTTGTAAGTATTATAATCTTGTAAGTGTAGGATAGACCGCTCGGCGTTGTTAAATTCTTTATTGATGCACCATGCACTGGAATCCGTTATATATAATACAAGTAAAGAAGTGCATATTTGGCCTGCGGGGACCCGGTGTATCAAAATCAATGTTTTGATGATCACAAGCTCCAAGTGTTCCAAAAAATTGCTGAGACCTTGGTATTGGCTTATGCCAACAGTGATCTTCAGAACACTTTTAACCATTTTATCACAAATGCCCGTGCAACTATTCTATATTGCATTATTATCTATTTAATATTTAGTTTAGAAAAATAAAATGAAGACTTAGTTTTCAATTTAAAGTCAACATTGAACAATATTTAATTATTCAGCCTGTTAATGCATGCATATGAAATAGGCTTCTAAAGATATTTTTTTTGAAACTGAATTCATAGTATTCTAATGACCTTGGTGTCAAAGGTTTAACAAATACGATTCATCTTTCCTGTGACATCAACGATAAGAATTCAGAATGCAAGAATAACGTCAAAGTCATTAAAGTTAATAACAATGGGCCATGATAAGATTGCGACTGATGAAAAACAGACAGAAAATTTGTTCACTGGTTTTATTTATCTATTTCAAGATTTAGCACTTCACTAGAAAATGCCATAATTCGCGCTGCCAGCTCCCTTAAATGCGGCATAATTTCGCACCAGCAGTCATTTTAACTCAGTAGTATTGAGTTCTCTTTTTCTTCACTTTGAACTCACAAAGTAAAATTTGTTGCCTGGATTTTTCTACATACACTATTAATAACAGCAGATTATCAAGACGTCATCTGTTTCGCCTTTTATCCCTTTCATCATCCACTGACTCTAAAGGCATTACAAATTTCTCCATTCATGCTTTTAAGTAGTTGTTAGAGCAAGTACGTAATTAAAGAGTAAAGTAAAAGTGGTTGGCGTTAATCAGTCCCTGAGGAATGCGCCATGCATTCGACTTCATTAGACATCGTAGAGGTGATTGAATGCATATGTGGCCTATACACTGACTCGCTAGGGTTAGCCGAATTCAGTGTTTTTGTCCTCCGAGACAATCCTAGTATCAATTTATCGACCAGGAGGAATGGAAGGCTTGGTGAGCCCGGAGGGCAGGATCGAATCCAAGATGTATTGCAGAGCACCTCTAACCACTGCACTACACGCGATCCAGGTAAGCAATTATGTTGTTTCTATCTGTTGAATATATCACTGATTATCCTATCGTGTCTGCATTGTTGATCTCATCGTGTAGTGATTGTTGTGTATATACTGCGCATAAAGGTTTAACTATACAATTTTGAAGTGAAATCATCCAGAAATACTGCTCTGATCTTTCCGACGGCCACTTCCTCCTAACTACATATAAAATAGAAGAGGACGAATATGTCCTTCCACCGGCTCTCCTTTCCGAAATCCGAGATGTTATCTCATTTCTGAGAGGCAAGACAGGATAAGACCCGAACATCTAAAGAACCTTCCGCCAGTCCTAATCAAAACACTGGTTCGTCTTTCCACGCGCTACCTGTCAGAATGCAAGGTACCAAATCAACGGAAGACAAGCAAAATCGTGTTGTTGTACAAAAAGGATGACCTCCACGCCATTGACAATTGTCGCCCAATCTGCTTCCTGTTTGTCGTCTATAAACCCTTTACTGGAGTCATCCTCAACAAAAATGACAAAATACTGGAAGCGCAGCCATTCGATCAAGCAGGGTGCCGAAAAGGATGAGAACGCTTTGCTTCACTTTTATCAACTTGAAAAAAGCTTTTGACTCTGTGGAGACAGAAACAGTCATAGAAGCTCTGGTAAACCAGGGGGTCACTACTCAATACACCAAGATCTTTGTGTGCTATATAAGATTTCACGACTACCATATCACCATTATACAACGAAATTAGAATTAACGTGAGCAAAGAGGTTCGACAAGGCGACGCAATGTCGCCAAAACTATTTCCAAAAACCCTCGAAGACGTTGTGCAAAATAAGTAGACAATGAGGAAGTGAAAATTGATGGTCCGCTACTACATCGCTTTGCTTATGATATTGTCCTTATAACATCAAGCATCAGTCAGGCAGAACCAATGCTTGCCGACTTTGACAAAGTATGTGGAAGTATTGGTCCTTTACCAAACCTCAAGAAAACGATGTGCATGAAAAACGGATTGGTCTCTAATGCCCGATTTACGCTCAACGGAAGAAATATCTCCGAATGCTAAAGACATGTGTACCTAGGTTAAAAAGTAAAAATGGTAAACGAATTGGACCCTGTGTTGAGCAGAAGGAAGCGAGCAGCACTGGAGCTTTTAGGAGCATCGAGGATATAGTGAAGAGGATGAAGAACACTCGACTCCGTGCCCACCTTTCTGACTCGACGATTCTTCTTGCTTGAGCGTACGCATCAAAGACCTCGTGACTGCACATGCAGGATGGAGGACCACTCAGCGTTATCGAATGCGCTGTCGAAAGGGAGACTTTAGGAGTAATCTGTATCATTCAAGTGAGAGAGGGAGTACGAAGCTCGGGCCTACGTCAGCGATCGAAAACTACAGACGCCGTTGTTTACGCCAAGCTGTAAAAATGAGGTGGGTCGAGCACCTGATGAGATAAACAACAACCTATGAGCAAGAGCAACCACCGACCGGATTCGTTGGGAAGTCAAACGCAGAGCGGGATGACTACTCATCAGATGGTCAGATTCCTTTGCGGAAGTCCTAGAAGATTAATATAATAATCAGCGAAGCCCTAAATTGAGCAGAATCTATTAGTCTCCTCTTACAAGCGGTCGCCATGTCGAGTCACATAATGACAAATGGGAACAAGGGTGATACAAGTGATACAGATAAATAACAGTTTGGAATGATGCTTTAAAAACGCTCTACAACGCCTGCACGCAATTCATAAAAATTAATGCTTATAAAATACTCGACATTTCATTGAGAAATGTTTACATATCGCACTTCCCACCAAGCTCAAACGAGATACCACCAACGTCATGTAAGACGGTTGCAAAATAACCAAGGAATGGAATGTATGGTAGAACCCGTGCGATAAACATTAGAAACGGAAGGAAGTGGATATGGAAATTGCCATAGCAGTATGAGTCAGTACCTTAAAAGTGGGAAGAAGAACTGGATGGTTTTTAAGCAACGGCATCTAAAACAATCTAATTTATACTTGAAATATATCACAGAGTTAAGGTGGGACCTGAGTATGTTGAAAGAACATAGGTAACACATAGATCTCAGCACACGGTAGGAATTTTCAGCTTTATTTCTACCGTTTAGACAACAGTGATGGCAGTCGAATTTTAACTCGTATTTCGAAATTTTGCATAATTTCGTTCGCAGGTTAAGGCAAAAACGTGTGGTGCAGCCTAGGAACTTACAACCGTAATTGTTTAACTAGCCTAGGTTCAGGATATCACAACATGTTTAACTTCAGGATATCACAATTTATTATTTCTCAGCGGCTATGTAATGAAAAAGGGATAAACCAATTCTGTATAGATGAGACCTAGTTTAGCACAAATTTTGGCACTCATGATTCTCATGGTGAAAATGGAATTTCACAATATTAATTGAAGAACGCCTCAGACTTAAGAAAATGTAAAGAAAAAAGTACAGCCAATAGTGAATTCGGTTTAAAAGTAATTTAGGAACATTTATTCCACACTGACACCATTATGTACAAATAATCGCGAAGAAATAGCAATTTTCATTTGTATCAGAATTGCCACTTGAGGATCAGTTTTTGTCAGATGATTTAACCTGCAATTCGAAAATACTATGGCATCAGCACAGCATATTGAGTCACAAGTTCAATTCTCAATAGAACACATTCGAGTAGCATAGTAGACGTAGAATGGTGCTTTTTCCAAGTATTTTTGCGCTTCGTAGACAATATAACGTTAACATAGCACGTCCAAAGCTTTAGAAGAGCACTGGATAAGTATGAAATAAATGAAATGTGCGTACCGAGCCTTTGCACAGTGTGCTAAGCGAACATCAACCTCGACCACAATCACTGGGGTTGACACCCAAGTTACTTTTTAAAAAACGATTTTCTATTTATGCAAATCCACTAAATTGCGTATTTTACCATACTTAATTTCCAGAGCATCAAGATATTTATGTGTGGCAAAATTTATTCTGATTTTAGTATTTGATCGGCCACACACTCCAATATATTGTTAGCTGTAGTTTCACTAATTAATTTGCCTGCATATGAAAGTCTAGACGTTTATCCCATAAGAAAAATTAGACAGCAAATTTTCAAAATTTTTTCGATTAGTGCATTAAATATACGCACAACTCAGCAATTCGATGAAAAACCTTTTACAGCATAACAAAAATTCAACAGTGGCATGATCTTCAGCAGTTGTTTTCTGTTCCAATATTTTCAGTATATCAAGTCACAACAAAATGCGCTGAGAAAAAGGCAAAGTAAGGGGTAGGACGGTGTAATGGGTTGCTCGTGACTTACGGATAGGGCTACCGCGGGTTCGAAGTTCACATCGCCACGGAATTTTGCAAATATCTAGGCATCTTAGCGATTATATTTTCAACATAGCCGCCAAACCTTTCGCTTCTACGACCAAATATAAACAAGAACAAGGCGATTGAGTTGATAATATTTGTTGATGCTCTCAAAGTATGAAGCTGTCGTAATGTGTTTAAATTGACGCAATGCAACAGAAGCATTTGGTTAAACCATTAACGAGGTTCGCGCTTCCGAACCCACAGATAGATAGATGTAAAGATTTTTCGATAAGTTTGGGATTAGAGATATCAATCGTGGTAAAAGCGCTTGTATCAGCAAATCAGATCAACTGTCTGAGGGCGATAATCAAAACTAAGAACGAAAAATGGTTCCATGTTCAAAAGCAGCTCAAACAGAAAAGAATTGCACTGATGATCGTAACGGAGCAACTTATCAAGGAAGTCAATCTCCATTGGGATGGATATACTCATGAGTAGCTTGCCAGTGTCTTTCAGAATGGACAGTAAGCTTATTTGGTTAGTTTTTCCTTCTTCAAACAAACACGAGGTTGTTAAATAATTTTTATTTGTTTAAAATATATTTCGGCTGACGTTTCGGCGTGATCGCCTTCTTCAGAGCCGTTTGTCCGGTACTCTTCCACTTCTCGGGAAAAGTGGATCGTCCGTGCGTGGTGGTAGCGTGACAGGAATCTTCGTGTTTGTTTAAAGAAGAAGAATTAATAAATATTAAATAAAAAATATTTAACAACCTCGTGTTTGTTTGAAGAAGGAAAAACTAACCAATATTAAACAATGCCGAGGTTAAAGGACAGTCGGTCATGAAAAGTGAGCTTATTTATTGAAAACGAATCCTAACGGGCTCCGATGTACTACCCCTCACTTGATTGCAGGCTTTGGGACAAATTAAATTGCAGAATGCAATCCGCACGGCTAGAGCGTATCCACACACGCATGAATGAATGTCTAAATAATATGTATATGTAGCCGAGATAAAACGTACGTGCAAAATCGGGATAGCAGAAAATGGGAGGCCATCCTCTTGACTCCCTTTAGGCGCTGGGAAGAAAAACTTCCTTTGGTCTGCGTTTACCACCTATCTGCCACGAAGAGACGCTCCATGTAACCTAGCGACTAATCGGCTCGGTTACCTTAGTCAGAAGGATCTGTGGTGTTAACGTGCAACGTATAATAATTGGCTTGAGTGTTGTGCAAGCCACAGATCACTTTATTAGTAAAGCGGAAGGAAGACTGCGCGAGAAAATTGATGATCGCCGAGTCTTTTAACCGTCAGGCTGATCGTCTTTCTGAGAGGCCTGAATGTGGTTTTGTTGTTTTACTTTCTATATACAATTCCTTAATGCTATTTTCTTTATCTATTCAATGTTATGAGTTCACGTAGAAAATGGAAAGAAAATCATATATCTACATTTTTGTGGCGTCACAACGTGCATTTTTCATGAACCAGGACTTGTTGCCATTAAATCTCAATTTCGTTATTTTCACCGCTTTTTTGCATTACCTCTGCTTCATCGCTGCTTATCGAAAAAAAAGAAGTTTATTTGACAAAGGAATGCTAAGAGAGCACCGTCTTTTTCGATAGTTTTGAACCGTTTTTGGGGCTAAAATTAGAACAAGATATGCAATAGTTTAGATAAAGTTTTTTCCTTCTCTCTTTAGGCTTTGATTGCGGTTTTTGAGCGTAATCCTTATTGAAACCTTGCATGCTAATCAGGTTAAGGCTTGTCCAAAGATCTTGAAATAAACGATACAATAGTTGCCTTGAAAAGCTTGCGAGGCCCACTCAACGAACAAGTGCTTATAGTGAATGTCATTTAAAACCATAAGCAATTTTATGAGTAAACAAGCAGTTCTTCGCTTTACATCTAATTGTTCCCACTGATTCTCAATTGTTAAAAAAGTTAAAAGACAAAGTATGGTAATATATAACAAATAAAATTCTTCACAATACGTTTAGTAAATACATTGACGTTAATCAGCGTAGTGAAAACCTATCCAAACCTGTCCAAACCCTAGTATGAAAAATAACATCTTAATTCAACATCGAATTCGCATTTTTTTTTGAAAACCTAGCGCACATTATGGACGAAATATCTTCCTTAGGTTAAGTTTTCAGAAGATGAAATGTGAACACCATCTCGCGTTAGCCTCTATATATTGTTTATGTGCCTTATAATTATCAGGTGTTCACAAATCCTTTAATTATCATCTATCTTTTCCAATATCCTCGACAACAGCGCTTGATAAAGATAACAGTACCCAGTTTACTTATCTTACCACGTTGAAGAAGGTTTTTAAATCTAGTGTTAAAGGTTTCTAACGGAATCCTTGGACATCGTTAGATGGCTAAGACCTAAGTGCACAAATACAGCTAATATTGAATAGCCTTAAAAACTGTGAATTAATACAACCGTTAAGGGTAGGTTGTTTAACTCTATTTTAATAAATGAAGCCAGAAGGGTTTGCAGTTAACAATGATGTGACTCTCGAAATCTCTAACTACCTTTTCGAAATTCTGCGTACTCATTATGATCCTAGAGCTTAATCTTTTTATAACCATATAAACAGTAGTATATTACATAAAAGATAACAATGCTCGAAACTAGCTCAATAAAGCAGGAAACCATGAACCAGGATGCACCGTAACGAGTGGATTTGCCATTTCAACTCAGTTAGAATTTAACCATTCAACTGTAAGCGATAAACAGTTATTTCATAACAAAGTAATCATGATTTTTTTGTTTAGGGTGATGCTCTCTGACTAAGACATAAAAAAGATCTATGAATTTTCGAACAAACCTGGCTTTCAACTACATTTTTCGAATCTTCGAGAAACTCCGACAGTCTCCGTTCGCAAGACTAAAATATCAAACACAACTCAAAATGCACAAAACTTTCGTACAAAATGACTATTATATGTAAAAAAATTGGAACATACCTTTAATATGCTGGCGCAAAGTTTCTGTTGACATTCAATTTCATGTATCCTGTAAACCAATTCACGAACACGCCTAAAGACGTAAAACTTGTCTTAAAAGATAAAACTGCTAAATGAATTTATTTCTCTCCAAGTCCATTACTCTTATTTTGTTATATACAATATTGCACACAACAGAAATTGCCTCGTTAGATGTTGCGACGGCTCCGTCGATTTGTCAGTACACTTTGGCGGTTTCTCAGGGTCAAATACGAAGATCTCCGGTTCTGATTTAAATCTGAATAAATCACTGACATTTCAAAAGACGGGGATGTACTGCTAATTAGTTCATAAAATCAGTAAGCAAATTCTTGTAAAAAATAAAACGATATTGGCAATGCTATTTTAACATAACTTTTACCTTCATTGAGAATTTGTGAAAGCATTGCTTTTTTTACGGATAAATGTTCAGCACAAAGATGAGACAATCACATCATTTGAGAAAAAAGATATGTACACCAATGCTTTAAAACAAAATATAAACTGTAAACGTAAGTCTTTTCATATAGATGAAAATATTGCTTTCCTACTGAGAAAATGGTTCATATAAAAATGTTATATGAAGTCTATCGCTCACCTCACTGATTTACGCCGTTTGGCCACAACATCATTCCGCGAATTGCTTTCCATTAATGAGGGAACGTTACCACAATTAAGCAAATATATCTGAAAAATGAATACAATGTCATAATGATAAGTCATTGATAACAACGTTGAATCACGTGGCCGTTGGTGTGCCAATCAAGTCCTTCCTTTCGTTTAACATGATAAAATAATGTTCTATAGTTGAGTCGTTGAACTTTAACATCTTTTAACGCGAATTCGTTTACGTGGACGCTGTAAGACGCACCTTAGTTTTCGACAATATCCATGTGATATTGTACTGGTACTGGTGCAGCCATAGCTACTCTTTTGACATTTTTCACAGAGCAGAATCAATTGCAGAATAGTACTTAATATTGAGGGAGATTGCATGTTATCTAATGTGCTCGATATTCGCGATACTGACTTTATAAAGAGTGCGTAGAGCACTATATTCAATCAAAAGGACGCCTACAGAGATCCTTCCAATTATTCGCCATGAATGTGATGTATGAGTTCTTCCCATATGAAGACGTTTTCCGTTCTTTTCGAGAAATGAGTATAGTTTGTCGATTTCAACTCGATTGTTCTACCCATCAACCATGGGATTCATTTAATCAATCATGAGTAGAACACTACACTGGAACACGTTTTAGATAATCACCAACACAGCACTACGAGTTCTTCTAGCCACTTTAATATTATTGCTGAGGATTTTTTAAGATTAACAGAATGGAGGAGCGGGAGGTACATAGAGATCGTAAGTTGCGAGGAGGTTATTTGAATGTACAACATACATAAACCACGCATGCATAACATTCAGCACAACTGGGGCGTTGTTTATTACACCAACAATTTTAAATTCATATTGTATAGTAATAGAAATAAAAAACCATAAAACCTACAAATCTCGTTACACGTTGTTTCCATCACTGTTCGCTTCCTCTTTAATAAATGTCTAGTACATCATTAATAGCTAAGTAGTTGCACTCATTCATGGAGTTACATAAGGAAAACCACTGATTATTGAATGGGAGAGCACAGAGTGCATCTACGCTTCCATAATCATTTGTATGTGCAACCTAGGATGTGGGATTGGATAACGTCAGCAAGCTGGTACTCACTCTCACAAAGCCATAGTGGCGTGATTCGGCTGGATTACACATAGCTCAATCATCTTATTGTCTCCAAACATAAATTAACACTTTTTCGACCTTAGATTCAACCACGACAATATTTCAACTTCGACGACATCCTGAATTCCTCAAAAAGGACATAGTCGTTAATGGCAATTGTTGTATAAATAGTGTTGCTTAAATAATTACATGATCAACCTCTAATGTGCTCTGTGGAAAAGGAGAGCGAACATTACCTATCGGAGTAGCCTGTTGATTGCATTGACATGGCTGCGGCTTTACGTTCGTTCGTTTTCTGTGTTTACTGAAATTTGTGGCCTTTCTGGTCGCTTGTTCTACAATCTCGAGATGATTATGTTAGACGGTTCCCAGGTCTTTGCCACAGAAATTGGTTGGCCGTTGCAGTTCGGATAAAGGTCTTCTACTTTGTGACTGGCATTGTTCTTTGGAAGTAGTTAACTCCGATGTTTGCAAAGGTTATCCGTCTTTGCAATTAACCATCCAACAAATTTACGACGATGCAACAAGAATAATTCAATTTCGCCCATTTATCTATTGAAACCTGGCTGCCGATTAGTTAGATATTTCTGTGGGCCATGTTAAAGTATCATTCTCGTTTCAGAACTGCTTTGAGTTTCGCTGCGCCAGTCCATAATCAATAGTTTTTGCGTTCCCTATCTGACCAACATCTTACCACAGTACTGCTCCAATCCTCCATTGACCTCTAAATTATTTGCCTCGTTGCCCTATTAGATGAATGCATATTTAAAAGCTCATTAACAAACTCTTAAAGAATGATGTTGGCATCCTTGCCTATCATTCTTCCAGTCAGTTAAAAGAGGGAAAAAGAATTAAAAGACGTTGTTGCTGAGAAAAAACCGCATGACCCTTGCGAATTGACTTAAAATCTTAAACGAGTCTTTTTCTCTATCTTCGCCTATTGAATTCCCTTCTACGTATAAGCGACGCTACTTGGATGTTGAGCAATTCTCGACTCTCTTTGAAATCATGCAATCAATTCCCATGAGTATTGTTATAAATAGGGATTTCCTGCTATGATTCTTAGCACCGACTTTCTGTTAACTTCGGCATTGATCAATAAATCTATTCTTCTTCTAGAGCACACGCAATGTAATATTTATTTATTCAACATTTGCTGATGTTTTGACGGTATCTCCCTTATCAGAGCCTAGAATTTATCATACTGATATGCATATTACTCAGCAATGCGCATTCATAAACACACGACACACTGTAAGACGAAGAACACTTCACTTTGAAGGCACAACGAACGAGATGACATTGTACGCAAGTAAGCCAACAAATTCGTTTCAAAAAGATGATATGGCCGGCTTACAGGATTTACTTTGTGACGTGTCTTTCTTTCTTTGACTTTTCCTTCGTTTATTGCGTGTGTATCTTCATGTTTCTCGATGTTTGGTACATTCAATAGAAGGCCAAACGAAAGCTGAGAGCTACTCTAAAAAGTTAATTTGGTTTTATTCGAAAGCAAATTACAGCCAACAATAACGTTTAATATCAACGGAATGACTACACTTCGAGTCAAAGACCTGGAATAATGCATCATTTGATTGAGGCACCATTAAAAAACTTTTGTAAAGAAAACGCTTGTTAACAAGCAGCCTTGTAAAATTTCTATAAATGGTCTCCCGACAAACATCATAATCTGTGTGAACCTGCGTGGTACAGTACTGAAGGTTACAGATTCCTCAAGAATAACAAGTTTTCAAGCTATTTCATTTTCCTGGCAAGTCGCTTTTTCGCAATAATTTCCCAGTTCTCTGCTTACATAAATATTAGCTAGTTACACCTAAACGTGTGACCGAGTTATTCATCTGAACTTCCACCTAAGGACTTAAACTATACTACTATAATTCTCTACAATATGGTGCATCGGTCCAACACAAAGGACTAAAGTCAGCTTCTCTGTTAAAAAAATTACTGTATTACTGCTTCGAATTTTTTTATATTCTTACTTTTATATTCAAAACAACGGAGTTATAAAATTACATAATGCCGACCACAGGATCGATTACAAGTTACAAGCGGTC
>NW_028293958.1:0-28571 GCF_964341445.2 Mesoplodon mirus | reverse complement strand
CTTGGAAAGAAGTGCCCCCGTGAGAGGCTTGAGCGCTGTGAGGCATACTAAAGCTAAAGCCGTCCATTGACTGAGACTTCCTGGAACCTGGTGCACCCCTGCCTCTGGTAATGGGAAAATGTGCACCTTACTTCGTGACTGGAGGTCACATTTAGTTGGCACTTTAGCTACAGTATGCTCTGGGCTGAGCTCCCAGGAAGGAACCGCAAGCGCCTGGTTTCTTTTGCAAAAGCTCACTGCTCCTCAGAGGCATCCGTGGAGTGAACAGTGTCCTGGTGGTGTGGTGTTCAGGCAGCTTGGAAGCTGCACTGAAGTTGCTTTTCAAAGGGGAGAGTCGGGCTTCTCCCACATGCTCCAGTTTCCAACTTGACCCCACAGCGCATTCACCGGCACTCTCTGACTGACTACTGGAGACTTTCGGCCACACGGGGCCTTTCTATGATGACACTTCGTTGCAGGCGGGGTCTTTGGCATGCCGTGCCTAGCATTACCCGCTTAATGACTGAGTCAGGCCTAAGTGAATTTGTATCGTCCAAATGTCTCCCAAGTTGACCGGTTTTTCTGTTCTTTCTGTCAGGCTGGACCTACAGTGTACCTTGCGTCCCAATAGAGAGATGAGAGGTAAGAGCCGCCAGGGGGCTCTGTAGGCTCAGGGATTCTTTCAGTGCAGCTCAGAGGGCCCCCACAGAGGGAGAGCCACGTTGAATATAATACCGGCAAAAACGTTGTCCTGGGGCTGCTTTACAGCGGTAGAAATCAAGCTAGGCAAGCGAGGATCAGTTCATTGCCCTTCCCTCTGCATAGAAAGGGTTGACCCCAACAGCCTGTTCTGCGCTGTGTTGCTCGGAAGACAAACGGGGGACTCACGGCACACACGCTCTCCCTCAGAAGGGAATTCATACGCGACTCTCTGAGGCCTCCGGAGAGCCGTAGAGGAGTTAAAGCACTCCATCGAGTCAGGGTTCATGGAGATGGCTGCCCAGCAAGCTTTGCTGAGAGGAAACACTCGTGCTTACCTTGAGGCCTGGGGTCGCGTTTACTTGGCACTTTAGCTAGGGCAAGCCGTGGGATGAGCTCCCAGCAAGGCACTGGCGACCACCTGGATTCGTAGGAGAAAACTCACTTTCTTCACTGAGGCATTCCTAGCAGTGACTAGAAGACGGGTAACAGCACTGTCTTTCAGTCAGCCTTGAGGCCGCCGCTATCTGCCTTTCAAATGGGGGAAAATACTGCCTTACTCCAGGCTTCTCACTTACACACCGGATCACCCAGCACATAGACCTCTCTTCTCTGACAAGCCAAAGGAGGCCCTTGGAACACAATTCGGCCTTCTGCGATGAAACTTTGGGATGCAGTGTGTTCTGCATGTGCTGAGTGGCCTAATCCTCGAAATGCCCTCAGGAGGCGTAGGTGACTTTGCATGTTCCAAATGCCTAGCAAGGCTCGACTAGTAAATCTCGACTTCATTTCGGGCTGGACCTAAAGTCTACTTTCCGCCTCACTTAGAGAGACGTCGAGCACGAGTCCCCAAAGTGGATTGGAGCCCCGGTGGTTCTTTCAGGGCAGCTTAGGTGTCCTCAACGAGGCAGACCCGCATGGAAAGAAAGCCTGCCCAAGAACCGTGCTCCTGGGGCTGTTTCCAAGCTGTGGAACGCTAGCCATAGAGAACAGATTAGTTCCCGGGCCCTTTCACCTGCATAGTGAGGGATGGTCCCCGAGCCGTGTCTCCCTTGATTGTGCTCAGAAGGCTTTTGGTACACGGTGCACATCCTTGGAAAGAAGTGCCCCCGTGAGAGGCTTGAGCGCTGTGAGGCATACTAAAGCTAAAGCCGTCCATTGACTGAGACTTCCTGGAACCTGGTGCACCCCTGCCTCTGGTAATGGGAAAATGTGCACCTTACTTCGTGACTGGAGGTCACATTTAGTTGGCACTTTAGCTACAGTATGCTCTGGGCTGAGCTCCCAGGAAGGAACCGCAAGCGCCTGGTTTCTTTTGCAAAAGCTCACTGCTCCTCAGAGGCATCCGTGGAGTGAACAGTGTCCTGGTGGTGTGGTGTTCAGGCAGCTTGGAAGCTGCACTGAAGTTGCTTTTCAAAGGGGGAGAGTCGGGCTTCTCCCACATGCTCCAGTTTCCAACTTGACCCCACAGCGCATTCACCGGCACTCTCTGACTGACTACTGGAGACTTTCGGCCACACGGGGCCTTTCTATGATGACACTTCGTTGCAGGCGGGGTCTTTGGCATGCCGTGCCTAGCATTACCCGCTTAATGACTGAGTCAGGCCTAAGTGAATTTGTATCGTCCAAATGTCTCCCAAGTTGACCGGTTTTTCTGTTCTTTCTGTCAGGCTGGACCTACAGTGTACCTTGCGTCCCAATAGAGAGATGAGAGGTAAGAGCCGCCAGGGGCTCTGTAGGCTCAGGGATTCTTTCAGTGCAGCTCAGAGGGCCCCCACAGAGGGAGAGCCACGTTGAATATAATACCGGCAAAAACGTTGTCCTGGGGCTGCTTTACAGCGGTAGAAATCAAGCTAGGCAAGCGAGGATCAGTTCATTGCCCTTCCCTCTGCATAGAAAGGGTTGACCCCAACAGCCTGTTCTGCGCTGTGTTGCTCGGAAGACAAACGGGGGACTCACGGCACACACGCTCTCCCTCAGAAGGGAATTCATACGCGACTCTCTGAGGCCTCCGGAGAGCCGTAGAGGAGTTAAAGCACTCCATCGAGTCAGGGTTCATGGAGATGGCTGCCCAGCAAGCTTTGCTGAGAGGAAACACTCGTGCTTACCTTGAGGCCTGGGGTCGCGTTTACTTGGCACTTTAGCTAGGGCAAGCCGTGGGATGAGCTCCCAGCAAGGCACTGGCGACCACCTGGATTCGTAGGAGAAAACTCACTTTCTTCACTGAGGCATTCCTAGCAGTGACTAGAAGACGGGTAACAGCACTGTCTTTCAGTCAGCCTTGAGGCCGCCGCTATCTGCCTTTCAAATGGGGGAAAATACTGCCTTACTCCAGGCTTCTCACTTACACACCGGATCACCCAGCACATAGACCTCTCTTCTCTGACAAGCCAAAGGAGGCCCTTGGAACACAATTCGGCCTTCTGCGATGAAACTTTGGGATGCAGTGTGTTCTGCATGTGCTGAGTGGCCTAATCCTCGAAATGCCCTCAGGAGGCGTAGGTGACTTTGCATGTTCCAAATGCCTAGCAAGGCTCGACTAGTAAATCTCGACTTCATTTCGGGCTGGACCTAAAGTCTACTTTCCGCCTCACTTAGAGAGACGTCGAGCACGAGTCCCCCCAAAGTGGATTGGAGCCCCGGTGGTTTCTTTCAGGGCAGCTTAGGTGTCCTCAACGAGGCAGACCCGCATGGAAAGAAAGCCTGCCCAAGAACCGTGCTCCTGGGGCTGTTTCCAAGCTGTTGGAACGCTAGCCATAGAGAACAGATTAGTTCCCGGCCCTTTCACCTGCATAGTGAGGGATGGTCCCCGAGCCGTGTCTCCCTTGATTGTGCTCAGAAGGCTTTTGGTACACGGTGCACATCCTTGGAAGAAGTGCCCCCGTGAGAGGCTTGAGCGCTGTGAGGCATACTAAAGCTAAAGCGTCCATTGACTGAGACTTCCTGGAACCTGGTGCACCCCTGCCTCTGGTAATGGGAAAATGTGCACCTTACTTCGTGACTGGAGGTCACATTTAGTTGGCACTTTAGCTACAGTATGCTCTGGGCTGAGCTCCCAGAAGGAACCGCAAGCGCCTGGTTTTCTTTTGCAAAAGCTCACTGCTCCTCAGAGGCATCCGTGGAGTGAACAGTGTCCTGGTGGTGTGGTGTTCAGGCAGCTTGGAAGCTGCACTGAAGTTGCTTTTCAAAGGGGGAGAGTCGGGCTTCTCCCACATGCTCCAGTTTCCAACTTGACCCCACAGCGCATTCACCGGCACTCTCTGACTGACTACTGGAGACTTTCGGCCACACGGGGCCTTTCTATGATGACACTTCGTTGCAGGCGGGGTCTTTGGCATGCCGTGCCTAGCATTACCCGCTTAATGACTGAGTCAGGCCTAAGTGAATTTGTATCGTCCAAATGTCTCCCAAGTTGACCGGTTTTTCTGTTCTTTCTGTCAGGCTGGACCTACAGTGTACCTTGCGTCCCAATAGAGAGATGAGAGGTAAGAGCCGCCAGGGGGCTCTGTAGGCTCAGGGATTCTTTCAGTGCAGCTCAGAGGGCCCCCACAGAGGGAGAGCCACGTTGAATATAATACCGGCAAAAACGTTGTCCTGGGGCTGCTTTACAGCGGTAGAAATCAAGCTAGGCAAGCGAGGATCAGTTCATTGCCCTTCCCTCTGCATAGAAAGGGTTGACCCCAACAGCCTGTTCTGCGCTGTGTTGCTCGGAAGACAAACGGGGGACTCACGGCACACACGCTCTCCCTCAGAAGGGAATTCATACGCGACTCTCTGAGGCCTCCGGAGAGCCGTAGAGGAGTTAAAGCACTCCATCGAGTCAGGGTTCATGGAGATGGCTGCCCAGCAAGCTTTGCTGAGAGGAAACACTCGTGCTTACCTTGAGGCCTGGGGTCGCGTTTACTTGGCACTTTAGCTAGGCAAGCCGTGGGATGAGCTCCCAGCAAGGCACTGGCGACCACCTGGATTCGTAGGAGAAAACTCACTTTCTTCACTGAGGCATTCCTAGCAGTGACTAGAAGACGGGTAACAGCACTGTCTTTCAGTCAGCCTTGAGGCCGCCGCTATCTGCCTTTCAAATGGGGGAAAATACTGCCTTACTCCAGGCTTCTCACTTACACACCGGATCACCCAGCACATAGACCTCTCTTCTCTGACAAGCCAAAGGAGGCCCTTGGAACACAATTCGGCCTTCTGCGATGAAACTTTGGGATGCAGTGTGTTCTGCATGTGCTGAGTGGCCTAATCCTCGAAATGCCCTCAGGAGGCGTAGGTGACTTTGCATGTTCCAAATGCCTAGCAAGGCTCGACTAGTAAATCTCGACTTCATTTCGGGCTGGACCTAAAGTCTACTTTCGCCTCACTTAGAGAGACGTCGAGCACGAGTCCCCAAAGTGGATTGGAGCCCCGGTGGTTTCTTTCAGGGCAGCTTAGGTGTCCTCAACGAGGCAGACCCGCATGGAAAGAAAGCCTGCCCAAGAACCGTGCTCCTGGGGCTGTTTCCAAGCTGTGGAACGCTAGCCATAGAGAACAGATTAGTTCCCGGCCCTTTCACCTGCATAGTGAGGGGATGGTCCCCGAGCCGTGTCTCCCTTGATTGTGGCTCAGAAGGCTTTTGGTACACGGTGCACATCCTTGGAAAGAAGTGCCCCCGTGAGAGGCTTGAGCGCTGTGAGGCATACTAAAGCTAAAGCCGTCCATTGACTGAGACTTCCTGGAACCTGGTGCACCCCTGCCTCTGGTAATGGGAAAATGTGCACCTTACTTCGTGACTGGAGGTCACATTTAGTTGGCACTTTAGCTACAGTATGCTCTGGGCTGAGCTCCCAGGAAGGAACCGCAAGCGCCTGGTTTCTTTTGCAAAAGCTCACTGCTCCTCAGAGGCATCCGTGGAGTGAACAGTGTCCTGGTGGTGTGGTGTTCAGGCAGCTTGGAAGCTGCACTGAAGTTGCTTTTCAAAGGGGGAGAGTCGGGCTTCTCCCACATGCTCCAGTTTCCAACTTGACCCCACAGCGCATTCACCGGCACTCTCTGACTGACTACTGGAGACTTTCGGCCACACGGGGCCTTTCTATGATGACACTTCGTGCAGGCGGGGTCTTTGGCATGCCGTGCCTAGCATTACCCGCTTAATGACTGAGTCAGGCCTAAGTGAATTTGTATCGTCCAAATGTCTCCCAAGTTGACCGGTTTTTCTGTTCTTTCTGTCAGGCTGGACCTACAGTGTACCTTGCGTCCCAATAGAGAGATGAGAGGTAAGAGCCGCCAGGGGGCTCTGTAGGCTCAGGGATTCTTTCAGTGCAGCTCAGAGGGCCCCCACAGAGGGAGAGCCACGTTGAATATAATACCGGCAAAAACGTTGTCCTGGGGCTGCTTTACAGCGGTAGAAATCAAGCTAGGCAAGCGAGGATCAGTTCATTGCCCTTCCCTCTGCATAGAAAGGGTTGACCCCAACAGCCTGTTCTGCGCTGTGTTGCTCGGAAGACAAACGGGGGACTCACGGCACACACGCTCTCCCTCAGAAGGGAATTCATACGCGACTCTCTGAGGCCTCCGGAGAGCCGTAGAGGAGTTAAAGCACTCCATCGAGTCAGGGTTCATGGAGATGGCTGCCCAGCAAGCTTTGCTGAGAGGAACACTCGTGCTTACCTTGAGGCCTGGGGTCGCGTTTACTTGGCACTTTAGCTAGGGCAAGCCGTGGGATGAGCTCCCAGCAAGGCACTGGCGACCACCTGGATTCGTAGGAGAAAACTCACTTTCTTCACTGAGGCATTCCTAGCAGTGACTAGAAGACGGGTAACAGCACTGTCTTTCAGTCAGCCTTGAGGCCGCCGCTATCTGCCTTTCAAATGGGGGAAAATACTGCCTTACTCCAGGCTTCTCACTTACACACCGGATCACCCAGCACATAGACCTCTCTTCTCTGACAAGCCAAAGGAGGCCCTTGGAACACAATTCGGCCTTCTGCGATGAAACTTTGGGATGCAGTGTGTTCTGCATGTGCTGAGTGGCCTAATCCTCGAAATGCCCTCAGGAGGCGTAGGTGACTTTGCATGTTCCAAATGCCTAGCAAGGCTCGACTAGTAAATCTCGACTTCATTTCGGGCTGGACCTAAAGTCTACTTTCCGCCTCACTTAGAGAGACGTCGAGCACGAGTCCCCAAAGTGGATTGGAGCCCCGGTGGTTTCTTTCAGGGCAGCTTAGGTGTCCTCAACGAGGCAGACCCGCATGGAAAGAAAGCCTGCCCAAGAACCGTGCTCCTGGGGCTGTTTCCAAGCTGTGGAACGCTAGCCATAGAGAACAGATTAGTTCCCGGCCCTTTCACCTGCATAGTGAGGGATGGTCCCCGAGCCGTGTCTCCCTTGATTGTGCTCAGAAGGCTTTTGGTACACGGTGCACATCCTTGGAAAGAAGTGCCCCCGTGAGAGGCTTGAGCGCTGTGAGGCATACTAAAGCTAAAGCCGTCCATTGACTGAGACTTCCTGGAACCTGGTGCACCCCTGCCTCTGGTAATGGGAAAATGTGCACCTTACTTCGTGACTGGAGGTCACATTTAGTTGGCACTTTAGCTACAGTATGCTCTGGGCTGAGCTCCCAGGAAGGAACCGCAAGCGCCTGGTTTCTTTTGCAAAAGCTCACTGCTCCTCAGAGGCATCCGTGGAGTGAACAGTGTCCTGGTGGTGTGGTGTTCAGGCAGCTTGGAAGCTGCACTGAAGTTGCTTTTCAAAGGGGGAGAGTCGGGCTTCTCCCACATGCTCCAGTTTCCAACTTGACCCCACAGCGCATTCACCGGCACTCTCTGACTGACTACTGGAGACTTTCGGCCACACGGGGCCTTTCTATGATGACACTTCGTTGCAGGCGGGGTCTTTGGCATGCCGTGCCTAGCATTACCCGCTTAATGACTGAGTCAGGCCTAAGTGAATTTGTATCGTCCAAATGTCTCCCAAGTTGACCGGTTTTTCTGTTCTTTCTGTCAGGCTGGACCTACAGTGTACCTTGCGTCCCAATAGAGAGATGAGAGGTAAGAGCCGCCAGGGGGCTCTGTAGGCTCAGGGATTCTTTCAGTGCAGCTCAGAGGGCCCCCACAGAGGGAGAGCCACGTTGAATATAATACCGGCAAAAACGTTGTCCTGGGGCTGCTTTACAGCGGTAGAAATCAAGCTAGGCAAGCGAGGATCAGTTCATTGCCCTTCCCTCTGCATAGAAAGGGTTGACCCCAACAGCCTGTTCTGCGCTGTGTTGCTCGGAAGACAAACGGGGGACTCACGGCACACACGCTCTCCCTCAGAAGGGAATTCATACGCGACTCTCTGAGGCCTCCGGAGAGCCGTAGAGGAGTTAAAGCACTCCATCGAGTCAGGGTTCATGGAGATGGCTGCCCAGCAAGCTTTGCTGAGAGGAAACACTCGTGCTTACCTTGAGGCCTGGGGTCGCGTTTACTTGGCACTTTAGCTAGGGCAAGCCGTGGGATGAGCTCCCAGCAAGGCACTGGCGACCACCTGGATTCGTAGGAGAAAACTCACTTTCTTCACTGAGGCATTCCTAGCAGTGACTAGAAGACGGGTAACAGCACTGTCTTTCAGTCAGCCTTGAGGCCGCCGCTATCTGCCTTTCAAATGGGGGAAAATACTGCCTTACTCCAGGCTTCTCACTTACACACCGGATCACCCAGCACATAGACCTCTCTTCTCTGACAAGCCAAAGGAGGCCCTTGGAACACAATTCGGCCTTCTGCGATGAAACTTTGGGATGCAGTGTGTTCTGCATGTGCTGAGTGGCCTAATCCTCGAAATGCCCTCAGGAGGCGTAGGTGACTTTGCATGTTCCAAATGCCTAGCAAGGCTCGACTAGTAAATCTCGACTTCATTTCGGGCTGGACCTAAAGTCTACTTTCCGCCTCACTTAGAGAGACGTCGAGCACGAGTCCCCAAAGTGGATTGGAGCCCCGGTGGTTTCTTTCAGGGCAGCTTAGGTGTCCTCAACGAGGCAGACCCGCATGGAAAGAAAGCCTGCCCAAGAACCGTGCTCCTGGGGCTGTTTCCAAGCTGTGGAACGCTAGCCATAGAGAACAGATTAGTTCCCGGCCCTTTCACCTGCATAGTGAGGGATGGTCCCCGAGCCGTGTCTCCCTTGATTGTGCTCAGAAGGCTTTTGGTACACGGTGCACATCCTTGGAAAGAAGTGCCCCCGTGAGAGGCTTGAGCGCTGTGAGGCATACTAAAGCTAAAGCCGTCCATTGACTGAGACTTCCTGGAACCTGGTGCACCCCTGCCTCTGGTAATGGGAAAATGTGCACCTTACTTCGTGACTGGAGGTCACATTTAGTTGGCACTTTAGCTACAGTATGCTCTGGGCTGAGCTCCCAGGAAGGAACCGCAAGCGCCTGGTTTCTTTTGCAAAAGCTCACTGCTCCTCAGAGGCATCCGTGGAGTGAACAGTGTCCTGGTGGTGTGGTGTTCAGGCAGCTTGGAAGCTGCACTGAAGTTGCTTTTCAAAGGGGGAGAGTCGGGCTTCTCCCACATGCTCCAGTTTCCAACTTGACCCCACAGCGCATTCACCGGCACTCTCTGACTGACTACTGGAGACTTTCGGCCACACGGGGCCTTTCTATGATGACACTTCGTTGCAGGCGGGGTCTTTGGCATGCCGTGCCTAGCATTACCCGCTTAATGACTGAGTCAGGCCTAAGTGAATTTGTATCGTCCAAATGTCTCCCAAGTTGACCGGTTTTTCTGTTCTTTCTGTCAGGCTGGACCTACAGTGTACCTTGCGTCCCAATAGAGAGATGAGAGGTAAGAGCCGCCAGGGGGCTCTGTAGGCTCAGGGATTCTTTCAGTGCAGCTCAGAGGGCCCCCACAGAGGGAGAGCCACGTTGAATATAATACCGGCAAAAACGTTGTCCTGGGGCTGCTTTACAGCGGTAGAAATCAAGCTAGGCAAGCGAGGATCAGTTCATTGCCCTTCCCTCTGCATAGAAAGGGTTGACCCCAACAGCCTGTTCTGCGCTGTGTTGCTCGGAAGACAAACGGGGGACTCACGGCACACACGCTCTCCCTCAGAAGGGAATTCATACGCGACTCTCTGAGGCCTCCGGAGAGCCGTAGAGGAGTTAAAGCACTCCATCGAGTCAGGGTTCATGGAGATGGCTGCCCAGCAAGCTTTGCTGAGAGGAAACACTCGTGCTTACCTTGAGGCCTGGGGTCGCGTTTACTTGGCACTTTAGCTAGGGCAAGCCGTGGGATGAGCTCCCAGCAAGGCACTGGCGACCACCTGGATTCGTAGGAGAAAACTCACTTTCTTCACTGAGGCATTCCTAGCAGTGACTAGAAGACGGGTAACAGCACTGTCTTTCAGTCAGCCTTGAGGCCGCCGCTATCTGCCTTTCAAATGGGGGAAAATACTGCCTTACTCCAGGCTTCTCACTTACACACCGGATCACCCAGCACATAGACCTCTCTTCTCTGACAAGCCAAAGGAGGCCCTTGGAACACAATTCGGCCTTCTGCGATGAAACTTTGGGATGCAGTGTGTTCTGCATGTGCTGAGTGGCCTAATCCTCGAAATGCCCTCAGGAGGCGTAGGTGACTTTGCATGTTCCAAATGCCTAGCAAGGCTCGACTAGTAAATCTCGACTTCATTTCGGGCTGGACCTAAAGTCTACTTTCCGCCTCACTTAGAGAGACGTCGAGCACGAGTCCCCAAAGTGGATTGGAGCCCCGGTGGTTTCTTTCAGGGCAGCTTAGGTGTCCTCAACGAGGCAGACCCGCATGGAAAGAAAGCCTGCCCAAGAACCGTGCTCCTGGGGCTGTTTCCAAGCTGTGGAACGCTAGCCATAGAGAACAGATTAGTTCCCGGCCCTTTCACCTGCATAGTGAGGGATGGTCCCCGAGCCGTGTCTCCCTTGATTGTGCTCAGAAGGCTTTTGGTACACGGTGCACATCCTTGGAAAGAAGTGCCCCCGTGAGAGGCTTGAGCGCTGTGAGGCATACTAAAGCTAAAGCCGTCCATTGACTGAGACTTCCTGGAACCTGGTGCACCCCTGCCTCTGGTAATGGGAAAATGTGCACCTTACTTCGTGACTGGAGGTCACATTTAGTTGGCACTTTAGCTACAGTATGCTCTGGGCTGAGCTCCCAGGAAGGAACCGCAAGCGCCTGGTTTCTTTTGCAAAAGCTCACTGCTCCTCAGAGGCATCCGTGGAGTGAACAGTGTCCTGGTGGTGTGGTGTTCAGGCAGCTTGGAAGCTGCACTGAAGTTGCTTTTCAAAGGGGGAGAGTCGGGCTTCTCCCACATGCTCCAGTTTCCAACTTGACCCCACAGCGCATTCACCGGCACTCTCTGACTGACTACTGGAGACTTTCGGCCACACGGGGCCTTTCTATGATGACACTTCGTTGCAGGCGGGGTCTTTGGCATGCCGTGCCTAGCATTACCCGCTTAATGACTGAGTCAGGCCTAAGTGAATTTGTATCGTCCAAATGTCTCCCAAGTTGACCGGTTTTTCTGTTCTTTCTGTCAGGCTGGACCTACAGTGTACCTTGCGTCCCAATAGAGAGATGAGAGGTAAGAGCCGCCAGGGGGCTCTGTAGGCTCAGGGATTCTTTCAGTGCAGCTCAGAGGGCCCCACAGAGGGAGAGCCACGTTGAATATAATACCGGCAAAAACGTTGTCCTGGGGCTGCTTTACAGCGGTAGAAATCAAGCTAGGCAAGCGAGGATCAGTTCATTGCCCTTCCCTCTGCATAGAAAGGGTTGACCCCAACAGCCTGTTCTGCGCTGTGTTGCTCGGAAGACAAACGGGGGACTCACGGCACACACGCTCTCCCTCAGAAGGGAATTCATACGCGACTCTCTGAGGCCTCCGGAGAGCCGTAGAGGAGTTAAAGCACTCCATCGAGTCAGGGTTCATGGAGATGGCTGCCCAGCAAGCTTTGCTGAGAGGAAACACTCGTGCTTACCTTGAGGCCTGGGGTCGCGTTTACTTGGCACTTTAGCTAGGGCAAGCCGTGGGATGAGCTCCCAGCAAGGCACTGGCGACCACCTGGATTCGTAGGAGAAAACTCACTTTCTTCACTGAGGCATTCCTAGCAGTGACTAGAAGACGGGTAACAGCACTGTCTTTCAGTCAGCCTTGAGGCCGCCGCTATCTGCCTTTCAAATGGGGGAAAATACTGCCTTACTCCAGGCTTCTCACTTACACACCGGATCACCCAGCACATAGACCTCTCTTCTCTGACAAGCCAAAGGAGGCCCTTGGAACACAATTCGGCCTTCTGCGATGAAACTTTGGGATGCAGTGTGTTCTGCATGTGCTGAGTGGCCTAATCCTCGAAATGCCCTCAGGAGGCGTAGGTGACTTTGCATGTTCCAAATGCCTAGCAAGGCTCGACTAGTAAATCTCGACTTCATTTCGGGCTGGACCTAAAGTCTACTTTCCGCCTCACTTAGAGAGACGTCGAGCACGAGTCCCCAAAGTGGATTGGAGCCCCGGTGGTTTCTTTCAGGGCAGCTTAGGTGTCCTCAACGAGGCAGACCCGCATGGAAAGAAAGCCTGCCCAAGAACCGTGCTCCTGGGGCTGTTTCCAAGCTGTGGAACGCTAGCCATAGAGAACAGATTAGTTCCCGGCCCTTTCACCTGCATAGTGAGGGATGGTCCCCGAGCCGTGTCTCCCTTGATTGTGCTCAGAAGGCTTTTGGTACACGGTGCACATCCTTGGAAAGAAGTGCCCCCGTGAGAGGCTTGAGCGCTGTGAGGCATACTAAAGCTAAAGCCGTCCATTGACTGAGACTTCCTGGAACCTGGTGCACCCCTGCCTCTGGTAATGGGAAAATGTGCACCTTACTTCGTGACTGGAGGTCACATTTAGTTGGCACTTTAGCTACAGTATGCTCTGGGCTGAGCTCCCAGGAAGGAACCGCAAGCGCCTGGTTTCTTTTGCAAAAGCTCACTGCTCCTCAGAGGCATCCGTGGAGTGAACAGTGTCCTGGTGGTGTGGTGTTCAGGCAGCTTGGAAGCTGCACTGAAGTTGCTTTTCAAAGGGGGAGAGTCGGGCTTCTCCCACATGCTCCAGTTTCCAACTTGACCCCACAGCGCATTCACCGGCACTCTCTGACTGACTACTGGAGACTTTCGGCCACACGGGGCCTTTCTATGATGACACTTCGTTGCAGGCGGGGTCTTTGGCATGCCGTGCCTAGCATTACCCGCTTAATGACTGAGTCAGGCCTAAGTGAATTTGTATCGTCCAAATGTCTCCCAAGTTGACCGGTTTTTCTGTTCTTTCTGTCAGGCTGGACCTACAGTGTACCTTGCGTCCCAATAGAAGATGAGAGGTAAGAGCCGCCAGGGGGCTCTGTAGGCTCAGGGATTCTTTCAGTGCAGCTCAGAGGGCCCCCACAGAGGGAGAGCCACGTTGAATATAATACCGGCAAAAACGTTGTCCTGGGGCTGCTTTACAGCGGTAGAAATCAAGCTAGGCAAGCGAGGATCAGTTCATTGCCCTTCCCTCTGCATAGAAAGGGTTGACCCCAACAGCCTGTTCTGCGCTGTGTTGCTCGGAAGACAAACGGGGGACTCACGGCACACACGCTCTCCCTCCAGAAGGGAATTCATACGCGACTCTCTGAGGCCTCCGGAGAGCCGTAGAGGAGTTAAAGCACTCCATCGAGTCAGGGTTCATGGAGATGGCTGCCCAGCAAGCTTTGCTGAGAGGAAACACTCGTGCTTACCTTGAGGCCTGGGGTCGCGTTTACTTGGCACTTTAGCTAGGGCAAGCCGTGGGATGAGCTCCCAGCAAGGCACTGGCGACCACCTGGATTCGTAGGAGAAAACTCACTTTCTTCACTGAGGCATTCCTAGCAGTGACTAGAAGACGGGTAACAGCACTGTCTTTCAGTCAGCCTTGAGGCCGCCGCTATCTGCCTTTCAAATGGGGGAAAATACTGCCTTACTCAGGCTTCTCACTTACACACCGGATCACCCAGCACATAGACCTCTCTTCTCTGACAAGCCAAAGGAGGCCCTTGGAACACAATTCGGCCTTCTGCGATGAAACTTTGGATGCAGTGTGTTCTGCATGTGCTGAGTGGCCTAATCCTCGAAATGCCCTCAGGAGGCGTAGGTGACTTTGCATGTTCCAAATGCCTAGCAAGGCTCGACTAGTAAATCTCGACTTCATTTCGGGCTGGACCTAAAGTCTACTTTCCGCCTCACTTAGAGAGACGTCGAGCACGAGTCCCCAAAGTGGATTGGAGCCCCGGTGGTTTCTTTCAGGGCAGCTTAGGTGTCCTCAACGAGGCAGACCCGCATGGAAAGAAAGCCTGCCCAAGAACCGTGCTCCTGGGGCTGTTTCCAAGCTGTGGAACGCTAGCCATAGAGAACAGATTAGTTCCCGGCCCTTTCACCTGCATAGTGAGGGATGGTCCCCGAGCCGTGTCTCCCTTGATTGTGCTCAGAAGGCTTTTGGTACACGGTGCACATCCTTGGAAAGAAGTGCCCCCGTGAGAGGCTTGAGCGCTGTGAGGCATACTAAAGCTAAAGCCGTCCATTGACTGAGACTTCCTGGAACCTGGTGCACCCCTGCCTCTGGTAATGGGAAAATGTGCACCTTACTTCGTGACTGGAGGTCACATTTAGTTGGCACTTTAGCTACAGTATGCTCTGGGCTGAGCTCCCAGGAAGGAACCGCAAGCGCCTGGTTTCTTTTGCAAAAGCTCACTGCTCCTCAGAGGCATCCGTGGAGTGAACAGTGTCCTGGTGGTGTGGTGTTCAGGCAGCTTGGAAGCTGCACTGAAGTTGCTTTTCAAAGGGGGAGAGTCGGGCTTCTCCCACATGCTCCAGTTTCCAACTTGACCCCACAGCGCATTCACCGGCACTCTCTGACTGACAATACTGGAGACTTTCGGCCACACGGGGCCTTTCTATGATGACACTTCGTTGCAGGCGGGGTCTTTGGCATGCCGTGCCTAGCATTACCCGCTTAATGACTGAGTCAGGCCTAAGTGAATTTGTATCGTCCAAATGTCTCCCAAGTTGACCGGTTTTTCTGTTCTTTCTGTCAGGCTGGACCTACAGTGTACCTTGCGTCCCAATAGAGAGATGAGAGGTAAGAGCCGCCAGGGGCTCTGTAGGCTCAGGGATTCTTTCAGTGCAGCTCAGAGGGCCCCCACAGAGGGAGAGCCACGTTGAATATAATACCGGCAAAAACGTTGTCCTGGGGCTGCTTTACAGCGGTAGAAATCAAGCTAGGCAAGCGAGGATCAGTTCATTGCCCTTCCCTCTGCATAGAAAGGGTTGACCCCAACAGCCTGTTCTGCGCTGTGTTGCTCGGAAGACAAACGGGGGACTCACGGCACACACGCTCTCCCTCAGAAGGGAATTCATACGCGACTCTCTGAGGCCTCCGGAGAGCCGTAGAGGAGTTAAAGCACTCCATCGAGTCAGGGTTCATGGAGATGGCTGCCCAGCAAGCTTTGCTGAGAGGAAACACTCGTGCTTACCTTGAGGCCTGGGGTCGCGTTTACTTGGCACTTTAGCTAGGGCAAGCCGTGGGATGAGCTCCCAGCAAGGCACTGGCGACCACCTGGATTCGTAGGAGAAAACTCACTTTCTTCACTGAGGCATTCCTAGCAGTGACTAGAAGACGGGTAACAGCACTGTCTTTCAGTCAGCCTTGAGGCCGCCGCTATCTGCCTTTCAAATGGGGGAAAATACTGCCTTACTCCAGGCTTCTCACTTACACACCGGATCACCCAGCACATAGACCTCTCTTCTCTGACAAGCCAAAGGAGGCCCTTGGAACACAATTCGGCCTTCTGCGATGAAACTTTGGGATGCAGTGTGTTCTGCATGTGCTGAGTGGCCTAATCCTCGAAATGCCCTCAGGAGGCGTAGGTGACTTTGCATGTTCCAAATGCCTAGCAAGGCTCGACTAGTAAATCTCGACTTCATTTCGGGCTGGACCTAAAGTCTACTTTCCGCCTCACTTAGAGAGACGTCGAGCACGAGTCCCCAAAGTGGATTGGAGCCCCGGTGGTTTCTTTCAGGGCAGCTTAGGTGTCCTCAACGAGGCAGACCCGCATGGAAAGAAAGCCTGCCCAAGAACCGTGCTCCTGGGGCTGTTTCCAAGCTGTGGAACGCTAGCCATAGAGAACAGATTAGTTCCCGGCCCTTTCACCTGCATAGTGAGGGATGGTCCCCGAGCCGTGTCTCCCTTGATTGTGCTCAGAAGGCTTTTGGTACACGGTGCACATCCTTGGAAAGAAGTGCCCCCGTGAGAGGCTTGAGCGCTGTGAGGCATACTAAAGCTAAAGCCGTCCATTGACTGAGACTTCCTGGAACCTGGTGCACCCCTGCCTCTGGTAATGGGAAAATGTGCACCTTACTTCGTGACTGGAGGTCACATTTAGTTGGCACTTTAGCTACAGTATGCTCTGGGCTGAGCTCCCAGGAAGGAACCGCAAGCGCCTGGTTTCTTTTGCAAAAGCTCACTGCTCCTCAGAGGCATCCGTGGAGTGAACAGTGTCCTGGTGGTGTGGTGTTCAGGCAGCTTGGAAGCTGCACTGAAGTTGCTTTTCAAAGGGGGAGAGTCGGGCTTCTCCCACATGCTCCAGTTTCCAACTTGACCCCACAGCGCATTCACCGGCACTCTCTGACTGACTACTGGAGACTTTCGGCCACACGGGGCCTTTCTATGATGACACTTCGTTGCAGGCGGGGTCTTTGGCATGCCGTGCCTAGCATTACCCGCTTAATGACTGAGTCAGGCCTAAGTGAATTTGTATCGTCCAAATGTCTCCCAAGTTGACCGGTTTTTCTGTTCTTTCTGTCAGGCTGGACCTACAGTGTACCTTGCGTCCCAATAGAGAGATGAGAGGTAAGAGCCGCCAGGGGGCTCTGTAGGCTCAGGGATTCTTTCAGTGCAGCTCAGAGGGCCCCCACAGAGGGAGAGCCACGTTGAATATAATACCGGCAAAAACGTTGTCCTGGGGCTGCTTTACAGCGGTAGAAATCAAGCTAGGCAAGCGAGGATCAGTTCATTGCCCTTCCCTCTGCATAGAAAGGGTTGACCCCAACAGCCTGTTCTGCGCTGTGTTGCTCGGAAGACAAACGGGGGACTCACGGCACACACGCTCTCCCTCAGAAGGGAATTCATACGCGACTCTCTGAGGCCTCCGGAGAGCCGTAGAGGAGTTAAAGCACTCCATCGAGTCAGGGTTCATGGAGATGGCTGCCCAGCAAGCTTTGCTGAGAGGAAACACTCGTGCTTACCTTGAGGCCTGGGGTCGCGTTTACTTGGCACTTTAGCTAGGGCAAGCCGTGGATGAGCTCCCAGCAAGGCACTGGCGACCACCTGGATTCGTAGGAGAAAACTCACTTTCTTCACTGAGGCATTCCTAGCAGTGACTAGAAGACGGGTAACAGCACTGTCTTTCAGTCAGCCTTGAGGCCGCCGCTATCTGCCTTTCAAATGGGGGAAAATACTGCCTTACTCCAGGCTTCTCACTTACACACCGGATCACCCAGCACATAGACCTCTCTTCTCTGACAAGCCAAAGGAGGCCCTTGGAACACAATTCGGCCTTCTGCGATGAAACTTTGGGATGCAGTGTGTTCTGCATGTGCTGAGTGGCCTAATCCTCGAAATGCCCTCAGGAGGCGTAGGTGACTTTGCATGTTCCAAATGCCTAGCAAGGCTCGACTAGTAAATCTCGACTTCATTTCGGGCTGGACCTAAAGTCTACTTTCCGCCTCACTTAGAGAGACGTCGAGCACGAGTCCCCAAAGTGGATTGGAGCCCCGGTGGTTTCTTTCAGGGCAGCTTAGGTGTCCTCAACGAGGCAGACCCGCATGGAAAGAAAGCCTGCCCAAGAACCGTGCTCCTGGGGCTGTTTCCAAGCTGTGGAACGCTAGCCATAGAGAACAGATTAGTTCCCGGCCCTTTCACCTGCATAGTGAGGGATGGTCCCCGAGCCGTGTCTCCCTTGATTGTGCTCAGAAGGCTTTTGGTACACGGTGCACATCCTTGGAAAGAAGTGCCCCCGTGAGAGGCTTGAGCGCTGTGAGGCATACTAAAGCTAAAGCCGTCCATTGACTGAGACTTCCTGGAACCTGGTGCACCCCTGCCTCTGGTAATGGGAAAATGTGCACCTTACTTCGTGACTGGAGGTCACATTTAGTTGGCACTTTAGCTACAGTATGCTCTGGGCTGAGCTCCCAGGAAGGAACCGCAAGCGCCTGGTTTCTTTTGCAAAAGCTCACTGCTCCTCAGAGGCATCCGTGGAGTGAACAGTGTCCTGGTGGTGTGGTGTTCAGGCAGCTTGGAAGCTGCACTGAAGTTGCTTTTCAAAGGGGGAGAGTCGGGCTTCTCCCACATGCTCCAGTTTCCAACTTGACCCCACAGCGCATTCACCGGCACTCTCTGACTGACTACTGGAGACTTTCGGCCACACGGGGCCTTTCTATGATGACACTTCGTTGCAGGCGGGGTCTTTGGCATGCCGTGCCTAGCATTACCCGCTTAATGACTGAGTCAGGCCTAAGTGAATTTGTATCGTCCAAATGTCTCCCAAGTTGACCGGTTTTTCTGTTCTTTCTGTCAGGCTGGACCTACAGTGTACCTTGCGTCCCAATAGAGAGATGAGAGGTAAGAGCCGCCAGGGGGCTCTGTAGGCTCAGGGATTCTTTCAGTGCAGCTCAGAGGGCCCCCACAGAGGGAGAGCCACGTTGAATATAATACCGGCAAAAACGTTGTCCTGGGGCTGCTTTACAGCGGTAGAAATCAAGCTAGGCAAGCGAGGATCAGTTCATTGCCCTTCCCTCTGCATAGAAAGGGTTGACCCCAACAGCCTGTTCTGCGCTGTGTTGCTCGGAAGACAAACGGGGGACTCACGGCACACACGCTCTCCCTCAGAAGGGAATTCATACGCGACTCTCTGAGGCCTCCGGAGAGCCGTAGAGGAGTTAAAGCACTCCATCGAGTCAGGGTTCATGGAGATGGCTGCCCAGCAAGCTTTGCTGAGAGGAAACACTCGTGCTTACCTTGAGGCCTGGGGTCGCGTTTACTTGGCACTTTAGCTAGGGCAAGCCGTGGGATGAGCTCCCAGCAAGGCACTGGCGACCACCTGGATTCGTAGGAGAAAACTCACTTTCTTCACTGAGGCATTCCTAGCAGTGACTAGAAGACGGGTAACAGCACTGTCTTTCAGTCAGCCTTGAGGCCGCCGCTATCTGCCTTTCAAATGGGGGAAAATACTGCCTTACTCCAGGCTTCTCACTTACACACCGGATCACCCAGCACATAGACCTCTCTTCTCTGACAAGCCAAAGGAGGCCCTTGGAACACAATTCGGCCTTCTGCGATGAAACTTTGGGATGCAGTGTGTTCTGCATGTGCTGAGTGGCCTAATCCTCGAAATGCCCTCAGGAGGCGTAGGTGACTTTGCATGTTCCAAATGCCTAGCAAGGCTCGACTAGTAAATCTCGACTTCATTTCGGGCTGGACCTAAAGTCTACTTTCCGCCTCACTTAGAGAGACGTCGAGCACGAGTCCCCAAAGTGGATTGGAGCCCCGGTGGTTTCTTTCAGGGCAGCTTAGGTGTCCTCAACGAGGCAGACCCGCATGGAAAGAAAGCCTGCCCAAGAACCGTGCTCCTGGGGCTGTTTCCAAGCTGTGGAACGCTAGCCATAGAGAACAGATTAGTTCCCGGCCCTTTCACCTGCATAGTGAGGGATGGTCCCCGAGCCGTGTCTCCCTTGATTGTGCTCAGAAGGCTTTTGGTACACGGTGCACATCCTTGGAAAGAAGTGCCCCCGTGAGAGGCTTGAGCGCTGTGAGGCATACTAAAGCTAAAGCCGTCCATTGACTGAGACTTCCTGGAACCTGGTGCACCCCTGCCTCTGGTAATGGGAAAATGTGCACCTTACTTCGTGACTGGAGGTCACATTTAGTTGGCACTTTAGCTACAGTATGCTCTGGGCTGAGCTCCCAGGAAGGAACCGCAAGCGCCTGGTTTCTTTTGCAAAAGCTCACTGCTCCTCAGAGGCATCCGTGGAGTGAACAGTGTCCTGGTGGTGTGGTGTTCAGGCAGCTTGGAAGCTGCACTGAAGTGCTTTTCAAAGGGGAGAGTCGGGCTTCTCCCACATGCTCCAGTTTCCAACTTGACCCCACAGCGCATTCACCGGCACTCTCTGACTGACTACTGGAGACTTTCGGCCACACGGGGCCTTTCTATGATGACACTTCGTTGCAGGCGGGGTCTTTGGCATGCCGTGCCTAGCATTACCCGCTTAATGACTGAGTCAGGCCTAAGTGAATTTGTATCGTCCAAATGTCTCCCAAGTTGACCGGTTTTTCTGTTCTTTCTGTCAGGCTGGACCTACAGTGTACCTTGCGTCCCAATAGAGAGATGAGAGGTAAGAGCCGCCAGGGGGCTCTGTAGGCTCAGGGATTCTTTCAGTGCAGCTCAGAGGGCCCCCACAGAGGGAGAGCCACGTTGAATATAATACCGGCAAAAACGTTGTCCTGGGGCTGCTTTACAGCGGTAGAAATCAAGCTAGGCAAGCGAGGATCAGTTCATTGCCCTTCCCTCTGCATAGAAAGGGTTGACCCCAACAGCCTGTTCTGCGCTGTGTTGCTCGGAAGACAAACGGGGGACTCACGGCACACACGCTCTCCCTCAGAAGGGAATTCATACGCGACTCTCTGAGGCCTCCGGAGAGCCGTAGAGGAGTTAAAGCACTCCATCGAGTCAGGGTTCATGGAGATGGCTGCCCAGCAAGCTTTGCTGAGAGGAAACACTCGTGCTTACCTTGAGGCCTGGGGTCGCGTTTACTTGGCACTTTAGCTAGGGCAAGCCGTGGGATGAGCTCCCAGCAAGGCACTGGCGACCACCTGGATTCGTAGGAGAAAACTCACTTTCTTCACTGAGGCATTCCTAGCAGTGACTAGAAGACGGGTAACAGCACTGTCTTTCAGTCAGCCTTGAGGCCGCCGCTATCTGCCTTTCAAATGGGGGAAAATACTGCCTTACTCCAGGCTTCTCACTTACACACCGGATCACCCAGCACATAGACCTCTCTTCTCTGACAAGCCAAAGGAGGCCCTTGGAACACAATTCGGCCTTCTGCGATGAAACTTTGGGATGCAGTGTGTTCTGCATGTGCTGAGTGGCCTAATCCTCGAAATGCCCTCAGGAGGCGTAGGTGACTTTGCATGTTCCAAATGCCTAGCAAGGCTCGACTAGTAAATCTCGACTTCATTTCGGGCTGGACCTAAAGTCTACTTTCCGCCTCACTTAGAGAGACGTCGAGCACGAGTCCCCAAAGTGGATTGGAGCCCCGGTGGTTTCTTTCAGGGCAGCTTAGGTGTCCTCAACGAGGCAGACCCGCATGGAAAGAAAGCCTGCCCAAGAACCGTGCTCCTGGGGCTGTTTCCAAGCTGTGGAACGCTAGCCATAGAGAACAGATTAGTTCCGGCCCTTTCACCTGCATAGTGAGGGATGGTCCCCGAGCCGTGTCTCCCTTGATTGTGCTCAGAAGGCTTTTGGTACACGGTGCACATCCTTGGAAAGAAGTGCCCCCGTGAGAGGCTTGAGCGCTGTGAGGCATACTAAAGCTAAAGCCGTCCATTGACTGAGACTTCCTGGAACCTGGTGCACCCCTGCCTCTGGTAATGGGAAAATGTGCACCTTACTTCGTGACTGGAGGTCACATTTAGTTGGCACTTTAGCTACAGTATGCTCTGGGCTGAGCTCCCAGGAAGGAACCGCAAGCGCCTGGTTTCTTTTGCAAAAGCTCACTGCTCCTCAGAGGCATCCGTGGAGTGAACAGTGTCCTGGTGGTGTGGTGTTCAGGCAGCTTGGAAGCTGCACTGAAGTTGCTTTTCAAAGGGGAGAGTCGGGCTTCTCCCACATGCTCCAGTTTCCAACTTGACCCCACAGCGCATTCACCGGCACTCTCTGACTGACTACTGGAGACTTTCGGCCACACGGGGCCTTTCTATGATGACACTTCGTTGCAGGCGGGGTCTTTGGCATGCCGTGCCTAGCATTACCCGCTTAATGACTGAGTCAGGCCTAAGTGAATTTGTATCGTCCAAATGTCTCCCAAGTTGACCGGTTTTTCTGTTCTTTCTGTCAGGCTGGACCTACAGTGTACCTTGCGTCCCAATAGAGAGATGAGAGGTAAGAGCCGCCAGGGGGCTCTGTAGGCTCAGGGATTCTTTCAGTGCAGCTCAGAGGGCCCCCACAGAGGGAGAGCCACGTTGAATATAATACCGGCAAAAACGTTGTCCTGGGCTGCTTTACAGCGGTAGAAATCAAGCTAGGCAAGCGAGGATCAGTTCATTGCCCTTCCCTCTGCATAGAAAGGGTTGACCCCAACAGCCTGTTCTGCGCTGTGTTGCTCGGAAGACAAACGGGGGACTCACGGCACACACGCTCTCCCTCAGAAGGGAATTCATACGCGACTCTCTGAGGCCTCCGGAGAGCCGTAGAGGAGTTAAAGCACTCCATCGAGTCAGGGTTCATGGAGATGGCTGCCCAGCAAGCTTTGCTGAGAGGAAACACTCGTGCTTACCTTGAGGCCTGGGGTCGCGTTTACTTGGCACTTTAGCTAGGGCAAGCCGTGGGATGAGCTCCCAGCAAGGCACTGGCGACCACCTGGATTCGTAGGAGAAAACTCACTTTCTTCACTGAGGCATTCCTAGCAGTGACTAGAAGACGGGTAACAGCACTGTCTTTCAGTCAGCCTTGAGGCCGCCGCTATCTGCCTTTCAAATGGGGGAAAATACTGCCTTACTCCAGGCTTCTCACTTACACACCGGATCACCCAGCACATAGACCTCTCTTCTCTGACAAGCCAAAGGAGGCCCTTGGAACACAATTCGGCCTTCTGCGATGAAACTTTGGGATGCAGTGTGTTCTGCATGTGCTGAGTGGCCTAATCCTCGAAATGCCCTCAGGAGGCGTAGGTGACTTTGCATGTTCCAAATGCCTAGCAAGGCTCGACTAGTAAATCTCGACTTCATTTCGGGCTGGACCTAAAGTCTACTTTCCGCCTCACTTAGAGAGACGTCGAGCACGAGTCCCCAAAGTGGATTGGAGCCCCGGTGGTTTCTTTCAGGGCAGCTTAGGTGTCCTCAACGAGGCAGACCCGCATGGAAAGAAAGCCTGCCCAAGAACCGTGCTCCTGGGGCTGTTTCCAAGCTGTGGAACGCTAGCCATAGAGAACAGATTAGTTCCCGGCCCTTTCACCTGCATAGTGAGGGATGGTCCCCGAGCCGTGTCTCCCTTGATTGTGCTCAGAAGGCTTTTGGTACACGGTGCACATCCTTGGAAAGAAGTGCCCCCGTGAGAGGCTTGAGCGCTGTGAGGCATACTAAAGCTAAAGCCGTCCATTGACTGAGACTTCCTGGAACCTGGTGCACCCCTGCCTCTGGTAATGGGAAAATGTGCACCTTACTTCGTGACTGGAGGTCACATTTAGTTGGCACTTTAGCTACAGTATGCTCTGGGCTGAGCTCCCAGGAAGGAACCGCAAGCGCCTGGTTTCTTTTGCAAAAGCTCACTGCTCCTCAGAGGCATCCGTGGAGTGAACAGTGTCCTGGTGGTGTGGTGTTCAGGCAGCTTGGAAGCTGCACTGAAGTTGCTTTTCAAAGGGGGAGAGTCGGGCTTCTCCCACATGCTCCAGTTTCCAACTTGACCCCACAGCGCATTCACCGGCACTCTCTGACTGACTACTGGAGACTTTCGGCCACACGGGGCCTTTCTATGATGACACTTCGTTGCAGGCGGGGTCTTTGGCATGCCGTGCCTAGCATTACCCGCTTAATGACTGAGTCAGGCCTAAGTGAATTTGTATCGTCCAAATGTCTCCCAAGTTGACCGGTTTTTCTGTTCTTTCTGTCAGGCTGGACCTACAGTGTACCTTGCGTCCCAATAGAGAGATGAGAGGTAAGAGCCGCCAGGGGCTCTGTAGGCTCAGGGATTCTTTCAGTGCAGCTCAGAGGGCCCCCACAGAGGGAGAGCCACGTTGAATATAATACCGGCAAAAACGTTGTCCTGGGGCTGCTTTACAGCGGTAGAAATCAAGCTAGGCAAGCGAGGATCAGTTCATTGCCCTTCCCTCTGCATAGAAAGGGTTGACCCCAACAGCCTGTTCTGCGCTGTGTTGCTCGGAAGACAAACGGGGGACTCACGGCACACACGCTCTCCCTCAGAAGGGAATTCATACGCGACTCTCTGAGGCCTCCGGAGAGCCGTAGAGGAGTTAAAGCACTCCATCGAGTCAGGGTTCATGGAGATGGCTGCCCAGCAAGCTTTGCTGAGAGGAAACACTCGTGCTTACCTTGAGGCCTGGGGTCGCGTTTACTTGGCACTTTAGCTAGGGCAAGCCGTGGGATGAGCTCCCAGCAAGGCACTGGCGACCACCTGGATTCGTAGGAGAAAACTCACTTTCTTCACTGAGGCATTCCTAGCAGTGACTAGAAGACGGGTAACAGCACTGTCTTTCAGTCAGCCTTGAGGCCGCCGCTATCTGCCTTTCAAATGGGGGAAAATACTGCCTTACTCCAGGCTTCTCACTTACACACCGGATCACCCAGCACATAGACCTCTCTTCTCTGACAAGCCAAAGGAGGCCCTTGGAACACAATTCGGCCTTCTGCGATGAAACTTTGGGATGCAGTGTGTTCTGCATGTGCTGAGTGGCCTAATCCTCGAAATGCCCTCAGGAGGCGTAGGTGACTTTGCATGTTCCAAATGCCTAGCAAGGCTCGACTAGTAAATCTCGACTTCATTTCGGGCTGGACCTAAAGTCTACTTTCCGCCTCACTTAGAGAGACGTCGAGCACGAGTCCCCAAAGTGGATTGGAGCCCCGGTGGTTTCTTTCAGGGCAGCTTAGGTGTCCTCAACGAGGCAGACCCGCATGGAAAGAAAGCCTGCCCAAGAACCGTGCTCCTGGGGCTGTTTCCAAGCTGTGGAACGCTAGCCATAGAGAACAGATTAGTTCCCGGCCCTTTCACCTGCATAGTGAGGGATGGTCCCCGAGCCGTGTCTCCCTTGATTGTGCTCAGAAGGCTTTTGGTACACGGTGCACATCCTTGGAAAGAAGTGCCCCCGTGAGAGGCTTGAGCGCTGTGAGGCATACTAAAGCTAAAGCCGTCCATTGACTGAGACTTCCTGGAAACTGGTGCACCCCTGCCTCTGGTAATGGGAAAATGTGCACCTTACTTCGTGACTGGAGGTCACATTTAGTTGGCACTTTAGCTACAGTATGCTCTGGGCTGAGCTCCCAGGAAGGAACCGCAAGCGCCTGGTTTCTTTTGCAAAAGCTCACTGCTCCTCAGAGGCATCCGTGGAGTGAACAGTGTCCTGGTGGTGTGGTGTTCAGGCAGCTTGGAAGCTGCACTGAAGTTGCTTTTCAAAGGGGGAGAGTCGGGCTTCTCCCACATGCTCCAGTTTCCAACTTGACCCCACAGCGCATTCACCGGCACTCTCTGACTGACTACTGGAGACTTTCGGCCACACGGGGCCTTTCTATGATGACACTTCGTTGCAGGCGGGGTCTTTGGCATGCCGTGCCTAGCATTACCCGCTTAATGACTGAGTCAGGCCTAAGTGAATTTGTATCGTCCAAATGTCTCCCAAGTTGACCGGTTTTTCTGTTCTTTCTGTCAGGCTGGACCTACAGTGTACCTTGCGTCCCAATAGAGAGATGAGAGGTAAGAGCCGCCAGGGGGCTCTGTAGGCTCAGGGATTCTTTCAGTGCAGCTCAGAGGGCCCCCACAGAGGGAGAGCCACGTTGAATATAATACCGGCAAAAACGTTGTCCTGGGGCTGCTTTACAGCGGTAGAAATCAAGCTAGGCAAGCGAGGATCAGTTCATTGCCCTTCCCTCTGCATAGAAAGGGTTGACCCCAACAGCCTGTTCTGCGCTGTGTTGCTCGGAAGACAAACGGGGGACTCACGGCACACACGCTCTCCCTCAGAAGGGAATTCATACGCGACTCTCTGAGGCCTCCGGAGAGCCGTAGAGGAGTTAAAGCACTCCATCGAGTCAGGGTTCATGGAGATGGCTGCCCAGCAAGCTTTGCTGAGAGGAAACACTCGTGCTTACCTTGAGGCCTGGGGTCGCGTTTACTTGGCACTTTAGCTAGGGCAAGCCGTGGGATGAGCTCCCAGCAAGGCACTGGCGACCACCTGGATTCGTAGGAGAAAACTCACTTTCTTCACTGAGGCATTCCTAGCAGTGACTAGAAGACGGGTAACAGCACTGTCTTTCAGTCAGCCTTGAGGCCGCCGCTATCTGCCTTTCAAATGGGGGAAAATACTGCCTTACTCCAGGCTTCTCACTTACACACCGGATCACCCAGCACATAGACCTCTCTTCTCTGACAAGCCAAAGGAGGCCCTTGGAACACAATTCGGCCTTCTGCGATGAAACTTTGGGATGCAGTGTGTTCTGCATGTGCTGAGTGGCCTAATCCTCGAAATGCCCTCAGGAGGCGTAGGTGACTTTGCATGTTCCAAATGCCTAGCAAGGCTCGACTAGTAAATCTCGACTTCATTTCGGGCTGGACCTAAAGTCTACTTTCCGCCTCACTTAGAGAGACGTCGAGCACGAGTCCCCAAAGTGGATTGGAGCCCCGGTGGTTTCTTTCAGGGCAGCTTAGGTGTCCTCAACGAGGCAGACCCGCATGGAAAGAAAGCCTGCCCAAGAACCGTGCTCCTGGGGCTGTTTCCAAGCTGTGGAACGCTAGCCATAGAGAACAGATTAGTTCCCGGCCCTTTCACCTGCATAGTGAGGGATGGTCCCCGAGCCGTGTCTCCCTTGATTGTGCTCAGAAGGCTTTTGGTACACGGTGCACATCCTTGGAAAGAAGTGCCCCCGTGAGAGGCTTGAGCGCTGTGAGGCATACTAAAGCTAAAGCCGTCCATTGACTGAGACTTCCTGGAAACTGGTGCACCCCTGCCTCTGGTAATGGGAAAATGTGCACCTTACTTCGTGACTGGAGGTCACATTTAGTTGGCACTTTAGCTACAGTATGCTCTGGGCTGAGCTCCCAGGAAGGAACCGCAAGCGCCTGGTTTCTTTTGCAAAAGCTCACTGCTCCTCAGAGGCATCCGTGGAGTGAACAGTGTCCTGGTGGTGTGGTGTTCAGGCAGCTTGGAAGCTGCACTGAAGTTGCTTTTCAAAGGGGGAGAGTCGGGCTTCTCCCACATGCTCCAGTTTCCAACTTGACCCCACAGCGCATTCACCGGCACTCTCTGACTGACTACTGGAGACTTTCGGCCACACGGGGCCTTTCTATGATGACACTTCGTTGCAGGCGGGGTCTTTGGCATGCCGTGCCTAGCATTACCCGCTTAATGACTGAGTCAGGCCTAAGTGAATTTGTATCGTCCAAATGTCTCCCAAGTTGACCGGTTTTTCTGTTCTTTCTGTCAGGCTGGACCTACAGTGTACCTTGCGTCCCAATAGAGAGATGAGAGGTAAGAGCCGCCAGGGGGCTCTGTAGGCTCAGGGATTCTTTCAGTGCAGCTCAGAGGGCCCCCACAGAGGGAGAGCCACGTTGAATATAATACCGGCAAAAACGTTGTCCTGGGGCTGCTTTACAGCGGTAGAAATCAAGCTAGGCAAGCGAGGATCAGTTCATTGCCCTTCCCTCTGCATAGAAAGGGTTGACCCCAACAGCCTGTTCTGCGCTGTGTTGCTCGGAAGACAAACGGGGGACTCACGGCACACACGCTCTCCCTCAGAAGGGAATTCATACGCGACTCTCTGAGGCCTCCGGAGAGCCGTAGAGGAGTTAAAGCACTCCATCGAGTCAGGGTTCATGGAGATGGCTGCCCAGCAAGCTTTGCTGAGAGGAAACACTCGTGCTTACCTTGAGGCCTGGGGTCGCGTTTACTTGGCACTTTAGCTAGGGCAAGCCGTGGGATGAGCTCCCAGCAAGGCACTGGCGACCACCTGGATTCGTAGGAGAAAACTCACTTTCTTCACTGAGGCATTCCTAGCAGTGACTAGAAGACGGGTAACAGCACTGTCTTTCAGTCAGCCTTGAGGCCGCCGCTATCTGCCTTTCAAATGGGGGAAAATACTGCCTTACTCCAGGCTTCTCACTTACACACCGGATCACCCAGCACATAGACCTCTCTTCTCTGACAAGCCAAAGGAGGCCCTTGGAACACAATTCGGCCTTCTGCGATGAAACTTTGGGATGCAGTGTGTTCTGCATGTGCTGAGTGGCCTAATCCTCGAAATGCCCTCAGGAGGCGTAGGTGACTTTGCATGTTCCAAATGCCTAGCAAGGCTCGACTAGTAAATCTCGACTTCATTTCGGGCTGGACCTAAAGTCTACTTTCCGCCTCACTTAGAGAGACGTCGAGCACGAGTCCCCAAAGTGGATTGGAGCCCCGGTGGTTTCTTTCAGGGCAGCTTAGGTGTCCTCAACGAGGCAGACCCGCATGGAAAGAAAGCCTGCCCAAGAACCGTGCTCCTGGGGCTGTTTCCAAGCTGTGGAACGCTAGCCATAGAGAACAGATTAGTTCCCGGCCCTTTCACCTGCATAGTGAGGGATGGTCCCCGAGCCGTGTCTCCCTTGATTGTGCTCAGAAGGCTTTTGGTACACGGTGCACATCCTTGGAAAGAAGTGCCCCCGTGAGAGGCTTGAGCGCTGTGAGGCATACTAAAGCTAAAGCCGTCCATTGACTGAGACTTCCTGGAACCTGGTGCACCCCTGCCTCTGGTAATGGGAAAATGTGCACCTTACTTCGTGACTGGAGGTCACATTTAGTTGGCACTTTAGCTACAGTATGCTCTGGGCTGAGCTCCCAGGAAGGAACCGCAAGCGCCTGGTTTCTTTTGCAAAAGCTCACTGCTCCTCAG
>NW_028293959.1:0-28650 GCF_964341445.2 Mesoplodon mirus | reverse complement strand
GCTCCAAGGACTTCCCGCATGCAACGAGCAAACACGCACCAAGGGCTTCTTTGTCGCCCAGAGCGAAGAACAAAGCCGGGAATCCCATGTAGAACGAGCACCCTGCAACTTGAGCCGGGAAGGCTTTGTCGTCCCGTCCCCTTGAGCAGCCTTTGCCACACTCCACTTCCAAGGAGCATGTACGAACGAAACGTTTACCCTCACAGCACTCTACGCCGCAGGCCCTCCCTGCGCTCGGTGTGACCTCTGGTTTTGAACGAACCGTCTTGGTGAAACGCTTTCAGACCCTCTGTCTCCACAGGGCTTGGTGTTGGAACTCTGCAAGGCTACGCTGCGATGTGCGTCAAACTGATTTCCACAGCCCATCTGTTTATGTGGCCCAGTGGTAGCAAAGCCTTTGAAGGGAAGCGATGCAGCACAGTGGTCACAGGATGTATTGGACCAAAGACACCATGTGCTCGCCTGACATCTATCCTGTGCCCAATCCACTGCCTGTGAGATTTTCTTCAACTAGCCTGTCAGGTACACATCCCGTTTACCTTTGTGAGAAACTCCTTGCCTATGCGGTCTGCAAAGCTCTCCTCCCAAATCCCTTGAGAACCTCGGAGCGTAGCTCTCTCTGTGTGAAGGCCCTTTTGTGTGGCGTGTTGAGAAACGGGGCGCAAGCCTTTCAGAGCCTGCTTGGAAGAACCTGGATGAGCACTGAGCAATCCCCAAGAATTGTGGGTATGCTACTGCTCTCGTCTAGCTCGTCCGCTGCACGTGCACCTCCCGTCCAGGGCCAACCGTCCGTGCTTTGAACCCCATCCTCCTTTTACTCCCATTATTTATACGGAACACAGAGCTCGGGGCAGCATGAAGACACCTCTGCGAAAGTGATGTTCCAGATCTCCAGAAGAGTTGGCTCCTTGTTGTGCACTCCATGGCAAAATTCTCAATCCAGAAAGGCAGTTCACGTGACATACCTATCAGCTACCTGGAAAGGAACCTAACTGTTTCCTATAAGCGGGGCACATTTTCCAGGCCATCCATAGGGTTCTGCCCCAAACGTGGCTTCACACACCTGCCACGCCCAGGGGCACATGTCCGTGACCCATACATGTGGTTTGGCTACGGAGAGGGAACCACCAGGTGCATGCGCTTTCCCTACAGACCACTGCAGGCATTTTGATCAGCGGTCATCACGTTTCTAGCCTATAGCCAGAAACAGACTTCTGCATTCTTTCTGCAGCAACAGGAAGCACCCTGGCATCTGTTGAGAGGCATGAGACTCTTGTCACGCATTGGAGTTGAGCCCACTTTGTTACATTCGCAAAGCTTCCAAAGACCACAGAGATAGAGTGTCCGGGTTGGGAAGGTTCCAGAGGAACCGCTTCATGTTTCCCACAGGCAGGGTGGATTCTGGTCACTAAAGGAGCACTCTCAGGACATCTTGGATCCGAGAGCGACAACAGAGGGGTCCCGTTACTTAGGAACTGTTTCATGTTAGGACGGTGCACACAGCATCGTCTTCCCTGGGCCGGAGTTCACTGCTTCTGTGCAGCTTCATGTCAAATGCCAGTGCCTCCGCCAACATTTGGTGGAGCAGCCTGTGAAATGACACCGCTTTTGCCTCTGCCACTAGTCTCCTGGTCGAAAGTGTGAACGCAATTTGTGTTTCCAAGTGGGAAGACCCACTACAGAGTTCACTTACCGTACACTGCCGAGTTGGGCACCCAGCCATGGCCAAGTGCATTTAAAAGGTTTCCATCGTACGGTTTTCAGAATGAGCCGTAAGCGCCCCCTGACGGATCGGAGCCCCCGAGCAACCCGGGTAGCACACTCTTCCCCTAGGTTACACTGTGTTCAAGGACCTAGGGCTCTATGCTTCCTGCAGGGAAAGCCACCTGGTATGCCCCATGTTTCCCTGCGACCCACCACCTCATGAGACTTTCTGAGCTGGAGAGCAATCAGTTCTCCATGCGGTGGCCAAGGCCCCTCTGCAATGGACTTGAGGCCACCGTGCCAAGACCTTTTTACCGTGTTCCCTGCTGGGGTCGGAACTGATTAGTGAGAACACTGGACACCTCAAGGCTCACGCTCCAAGGACTTCCCGCATGCAACGAGCAAACACGCACCAAGGGCTTCTTTGTCGCCCAGAGCGAAGAACAAAGCCGGGAATCCCATGTAGAACGAGCACCCTGCAACTTGAGCCGGGAAGGCTTTGTCGTCCCGTCCCCTTGAGCAGCCTTTGCCACACTCCACTTCCAAGGAGCATGTACGAACGAAACGTTTTACCCTCACAGCACTCTACGCCGCAGGCCTCCCTGCGCTCGGTGTGACCTCTGGTTTTGAACGAACCGTCTTGGGTGAAACGCTTTCAGACCCCTCTGTCTCCACAGGGCTTGGTGTTGGAACTCTGCAAGGCTACGCTGCGATGTGCGTCAAACTGATTTCCACAGCCCATCTGTTTATGTGGCCCAGTGGTAGCAAAGCCTTTGAAGGGAAGCGATGCAGCACAGTGTCACAGGATGTATTGGACCAAAGACACCATGTGCTCGCCTGACATCTATCCTGTGCCCAATCCACTGCCTGTGAGATTTTCTTCAACTAGCCTGTCAGGTACACATCCCGTTTACCTTTGTGAGAAACTCCTTGCCTATGCGGTCTGCAAAGCTCTCCTCCCAAATCCCCTTGAGAACCTCGGAGCGTAGCTCTCTCTGTGTGAAGGCCCTTTTGTGTGGCGTGTTGAGAAACGGGGCGCAAGCCTTTCAGAGCCTGCTTGGAAGAACCTGGATGAGCACTGAGCAATCCCCAAGAATTGTGGGTATGCTACTGCTCTCGTCTAGCTCGTCCGCTGCACGTGCACCTCCCGTCCAGGGCCAACCGTCCGTGCTTTGAACCCCATCCTCCTTTTACTCCCATTATTTATACGGAACACAGAGCTCGGGGCAGCATGAAGACACCTCTGCGAAAGTGATGTTCCAGATCTCCAGAAGAGTTGGCTCCTTGTTGTGCACTCCATGGCAAAATTCTCAATCCAGAAAAGGCAGTTCACGTGACATACCTATCAGCTACCTGGAAAGGAACCTAACTGTTTCCTATAAGCGGGGCACATTTTCCAGGCCATCCATAGGGTTCTGCCCCAAACGTGGCTTCACACACCTGCCACGCCCAGGGGCACATGTCCGTGACCCATACATGTGGTTTGGCTACGGAGAGGGAACCACCAGGTGCATGCCGCTTTCCCTACAGACCACTGCAGGCATTTTGATCAGCGGTCATCACGTTTCTAGCCTATAGCCAGAAACAGACTTCTGCATTCTTTCTGCAGCAACAGGAAGCACCCTGGCATCTGTTGAGAGGCATGAGACTCTTGTCACGCATTGGAGTTGAGCCCACTTTGTTACATTCGCAAAGCTTCCAAAGACCACAGAGATAGAGTGTCCGGGTTGGGAAGGTTCCAGAGGAACCGCTTCATGTTTCCCACAGGCAGGGTGGATTCTGGTCACTAAAGGAGCACTCTCAGGACATCTTGGATCCGAGAGCGGACAACAGAGGGGTCCCGTTACTTAGGAACTGTTTCATGTTAGGACGGTGCACACAGCATCGTCTTCCCTGGGCCGGAGTTCACTGCTTCTGTGCAGCTTCATGTCAAATGCCAGTGCCTCCGCCAACATTTGGTGGAGCAGCCTGTGAAATGACACCGCTTTTGCCTCTGCCACTAGTCTCCTGGTCGAAAGTGTGAACGCAATTTGTGTTTCCAAGTGGGAAGACCCACTACAGAGTTCACTTACCGTACACTGCCGAGTTGGGCACCCAGCCCATGGCCAAGTGCATTTAAAAGGTTTCCATCGTACGGTTTTCAGAATGAGCCGTAAGCGCCCCCTGACGGATCGGAGCCCCCGAGCAACCCGGGTAGCACACTCTTCCCCTAGGTTACACTGTGTTCAAGGACCTAGGGCTCTATGCTTCCTGCAGGGAAAGCCACCTGGTATGCCCATGTTTCCCTGCGACCCACCACCTCATGAGACTTTCTGAGCTGGAGAGCCAATCAGTTCTCCATGCGGTGGCCAAGGCCCCCTCTGCAATGGACTTGAGGCCACCGTGCCAAGACCTTTTTACCGTGTTCCCTGCTGGGGTCGGAACTGATTAGTGAGAACACTGGACACCTCAAGGCTCACGCTCCAAGGACTTCCCGCATGCAACGAGCAAACACGCACCAAGGGCTTCTTTGTCGCCCAGAGCGAAGAACAAAGCCGGGAATCCCATGTAGAACGAGCACCCTGCAACTTGAGCCGGGAAGGCTTTGTCGTCCCGTCCCCTTGAGCAGCCTTTGCCACACTCCACTTCCAAGGAGCATGTACGAACGAAACGTTTTACCCTCACAGCACTCTACGCCGCAGGCCTCCCTGCGCTCGGTGTGACCTCTGGTTTTGAACGAACCGTCTTGGGTGAAACGCTTTCAGACCCCTCTGTCTCCACAGGGCTTGGTGTTGGAACTCTGCAAGGCTACGCTGCGATGTGCGTCAAACTGATTTCCACAGCCCATCTGTTTATGTGGCCCAGTGGTAGCAAAGCCTTTGAAGGGAAGCGATGCAGCACAGTGTCACAGGATGTATTGGACCAAAGACACCATGTGCTCGCCTGACATCTATCCTGTGCCCAATCCACTGCCTGTGAGATTTTCTTCAACTAGCCTGTCAGGTACACATCCCGTTTACCTTTGTGAGAAACTCCTTGCCTATGCGGTCTGCAAAGCTCTCCTCCCAAATCCCCTTGAGAACCTCGGAGCGTAGCTCTCTCTGTGTGAAGGCCCTTTTGTGTGGCGTGTTGAGAAACGGGGCGCAAGCCTTTCAGAGCCTGCTTGGAAGAACCTGGATGAGCACTGAGCAATCCCCAAGAATTGTGGGTATGCTACTGCTCTCGTCTAGCTCGTCCGCTGCACGTGCACCTCCCGTCCAGGGCCAACCGTCCGTGCTTTGAACCCCATCCTCCTTTTACTCCCATTATTTATACGGAACACAGAGCTCGGGGCAGCATGAAGACACCTCTGCGAAAGTGATGTTCCAGATCTCCAGAAGAGTTGGCTCCTTGTTGTGCACTCCATGGCAAAATTCTCAATCCAGAAAAGGCAGTTCACGTGACATACCTATCAGCTACCTGGAAAGGAACCTAACTGTTTCCTATAAGCGGGGCACATTTTCCAGGCCATCCATAGGGTTCTGCCCCAAACGTGGCTTCACACACCTGCCACGCCCAGGGGCACATGTCCGTGACCCATACATGTGGTTTGGCTACGGAGAGGGAACCACCAGGTGCATGCCGCTTTCCCTACAGACCACTGCAGGCATTTTGATCAGCGGTCATCACGTTTCTAGCCTATAGCCAGAAACAGACTTCTGCATTCTTTCTGCAGCAACAGGAAGCACCCTGGCATCTGTTGAGAGGCATGAGACTCTTGTCACGCATTGGAGTTGAGCCCACTTTGTTACATTCGCAAAGCTTCCAAAGACCACAGAGATAGAGTGTCCGGGTTGGGAAGGTTCCAGAGGAACCGCTTCATGTTTCCCACAGGCAGGGTGGATTCTGGTCACTAAAGGAGCACTCTCAGGACATCTTGGATCCGAGAGCGGACAACAGAGGGGTCCCGTTACTTAGGAACTGTTTCATGTTAGGACGGTGCACACAGCATCGTCTTCCCTGGGCCGGAGTTCACTGCTTCTGTGCAGCTTCATGTCAAATGCCAGTGCCTCCGCCAACATTTGGTGGAGCAGCCTGTGAAATGACACCGCTTTTGCCTCTGCCACTAGTCTCCTGGTCGAAAGTGTGAACGCAATTTGTGTTTCCAAGTGGGAAGACCCACTACAGAGTTCACTTACCGTACACTGCCGAGTTGGGCACCCAGCCCATGGCCAAGTGCATTTAAAAGGTTTCCATCGTACGGTTTTCAGAATGAGCCGTAAGCGCCCCCTGACGGATCGGAGCCCCCGAGCAACCCGGGTAGCACACTCTTCCCCTAGGTTACACTGTGTTCAAGGACCTAGGGCTCTATGCTTCCTGCAGGGAAAGCCACCTGGTATGCCCATGTTTCCCTGCGACCCACCACCTCATGAGACTTTCTGAGCTGGAGAGCCAATCAGTTCTCCATGCGGTGGCCAAGGCCCCCTCTGCAATGGACTTGAGGCCACCGTGCCAAGACCTTTTTACCGTGTTCCCTGCTGGGGTCGGAACTGATTAGTGAGAACACTGGACACCTCAAGGCTCACGCTCCAAGGACTTCCCGCATGCAACGAGCAAACACGCACCAAGGGCTTCTTTGTCGCCCAGAGCGAAGAACAAAGCCGGGAATCCCATGTAGAACGAGCACCCTGCAACTTGAGCCGGGAAGGCTTTGTCGTCCCGTCCCCTTGAGCAGCCTTTGCCACACTCCACTTCCAAGGAGCATGTACGAACGAAACGTTTTACCCTCACAGCACTCTACGCCGCAGGCCTCCCTGCGCTCGGTGTGACCTCTGGTTTTGAACGAACCGTCTTGGGTGAAACGCTTTCAGACCCCTCTGTCTCCACAGGGCTTGGTGTTGGAACTCTGCAAGGCTACGCTGCGATGTGCGTCAAACTGATTTCCACAGCCCATCTGTTTATGTGGCCCAGTGGTAGCAAAGCCTTTGAAGGGAAGCGATGCAGCACAGTGTCACAGGATGTATTGGACCAAAGACACCATGTGCTCGCCTGACATCTATCCTGTGCCCAATCCACTGCCTGTGAGATTTTCTTCAACTAGCCTGTCAGGTACACATCCCGTTTACCTTTGTGAGAAACTCCTTGCCTATGCGGTCTGCAAAGCTCTCCTCCCAAATCCCCTTGAGAACCTCGGAGCGTAGCTCTCTCTGTGTGAAGGCCCTTTTGTGTGGCGTGTTGAGAAACGGGGCGCAAGCCTTTCAGAGCCTGCTTGGAAGAACCTGGATGAGCACTGAGCAATCCCCAAGAATTGTGGGTATGCTACTGCTCTCGTCTAGCTCGTCCGCTGCACGTGCACCTCCCGTCCAGGGCCAACCGTCCGTGCTTTGAACCCCATCCTCCTTTTACTCCCATTATTTATACGGAACACAGAGCTCGGGGCAGCATGAAGACACCTCTGCGAAAGTGATGTTCCAGATCTCCAGAAGAGTTGGCTCCTTGTTGTGCACTCCATGGCAAAATTCTCAATCCAGAAAAGGCAGTTCACGTGACATACCTATCAGCTACCTGGAAAGGAACCTAACTGTTTCCTATAAGCGGGGCACATTTTCCAGGCCATCCATAGGGTTCTGCCCCAAACGTGGCTTCACACACCTGCCACGCCCAGGGGCACATGTCCGTGACCCATACATGTGGTTTGGCTACGGAGAGGGAACCACCAGGTGCATGCCGCTTTCCCTACAGACCACTGCAGGCATTTTGATCAGCGGTCATCACGTTTCTAGCCTATAGCCAGAAACAGACTTCTGCATTCTTTCTGCAGCAACAGGAAGCACCCTGGCATCTGTTGAGAGGCATGAGACTCTTGTCACGCATTGGAGTTGAGCCCACTTTGTTACATTCGCAAAGCTTCCAAAGACCACAGAGATAGAGTGTCCGGGTTGGGAAGGTTCCAGAGGAACCGCTTCATGTTTCCCACAGGCAGGGTGGATTCTGGTCACTAAAGGAGCACTCTCAGGACATCTTGGATCCGAGAGCGGACAACAGAGGGGTCCCGTTACTTAGGAACTGTTTCATGTTAGGACGGTGCACACAGCATCGTCTTCCCTGGGCCGGAGTTCACTGCTTCTGTGCAGCTTCATGTCAAATGCCAGTGCCTCCGCCAACATTTGGTGGAGCAGCCTGTGAAATGACACCGCTTTTGCCTCTGCCACTAGTCTCCTGGTCGAAAGTGTGAACGCAATTTGTGTTTCCAAGTGGGAAGACCCACTACAGAGTTCACTTACCGTACACTGCCGAGTTGGGCACCCAGCCCATGGCCAAGTGCATTTAAAAGGTTTCCATCGTACGGTTTTCAGAATGAGCCGTAAGCGCCCCCTGACGGATCGGAGCCCCCGAGCAACCCGGGTAGCACACTCTTCCCCTAGGTTACACTGTGTTCAAGGACCTAGGGCTCTATGCTTCCTGCAGGGAAAGCCACCTGGTATGCCCATGTTTCCCTGCGACCCACCACCTCATGAGACTTTCTGAGCTGGAGAGCCAATCAGTTCTCCATGCGGTGGCCAAGGCCCCCTCTGCAATGGACTTGAGGCCACCGTGCCAAGACCTTTTTACCGTGTTCCCTGCTGGGGTCGGAACTGATTAGTGAGAACACTGGACACCTCAAGGCTCACGCTCCAAGGACTTCCCGCATGCAACGAGCAAACACGCACCAAGGGCTTCTTTGTCGCCCAGAGCGAAGAACAAAGCCGGGAATCCCATGTAGAACGAGCACCCTGCAACTTGAGCCGGGAAGGCTTTGTCGTCCCGTCCCCTTGAGCAGCCTTTGCCACACTCCACTTCCAAGGAGCATGTACGAACGAAACGTTTTACCCTCACAGCACTCTACGCCGCAGGCCTCCCTGCGCTCGGTGTGACCTCTGGTTTTGAACGAACCGTCTTGGGTGAAACGCTTTCAGACCCCTCTGTCTCCACAGGGCTTGGTGTTGGAACTCTGCAAGGCTACGCTGCGATGTGCGTCAAACTGATTTCCACAGCCCATCTGTTTATGTGGCCCAGTGGTAGCAAAGCCTTTGAAGGGAAGCGATGCAGCACAGTGTCACAGGATGTATTGGACCAAAGACACCATGTGCTCGCCTGACATCTATCCTGTGCCCAATCCACTGCCTGTGAGATTTTCTTCAACTAGCCTGTCAGGTACACATCCCGTTTACCTTTGTGAGAAACTCCTTGCCTATGCGGTCTGCAAAGCTCTCCTCCCAAATCCCCTTGAGAACCTCGGAGCGTAGCTCTCTCTGTGTGAAGGCCCTTTTGTGTGGCGTGTTGAGAAACGGGGCGCAAGCCTTTCAGAGCCTGCTTGGAAGAACCTGGATGAGCACTGAGCAATCCCCAAGAATTGTGGGTATGCTACTGCTCTCGTCTAGCTCGTCCGCTGCACGTGCACCTCCCGTCCAGGGCCAACCGTCCGTGCTTTGAACCCCATCCTCCTTTTACTCCCATTATTTATACGGAACACAGAGCTCGGGGCAGCATGAAGACACCTCTGCGAAAGTGATGTTCCAGATCTCCAGAAGAGTTGGCTCCTTGTTGTGCACTCCATGGCAAAATTCTCAATCCAGAAAAGGCAGTTCACGTGACATACCTATCAGCTACCTGGAAAGGAACCTAACTGTTTCCTATAAGCGGGGCACATTTTCCAGGCCATCCATAGGGTTCTGCCCCAAACGTGGCTTCACACACCTGCCACGCCCAGGGGCACATGTCCGTGACCCATACATGTGGTTTGGCTACGGAGAGGGAACCACCAGGTGCATGCCGCTTTCCCTACAGACCACTGCAGGCATTTTGATCAGCGGTCATCACGTTTCTAGCCTATAGCCAGAAACAGACTTCTGCATTCTTTCTGCAGCAACAGGAAGCACCCTGGCATCTGTTGAGAGGCATGAGACTCTTGTCACGCATTGGAGTTGAGCCCACTTTGTTACATTCGCAAAGCTTCCAAAGACCACAGAGATAGAGTGTCCGGGTTGGGAAGGTTCCAGAGGAACCGCTTCATGTTTCCCACAGGCAGGGTGGATTCTGGTCACTAAAGGAGCACTCTCAGGACATCTTGGATCCGAGAGCGGACAACAGAGGGGTCCCGTTACTTAGGAACTGTTTCATGTTAGGACGGTGCACACAGCATCGTCTTCCCTGGGCCGGAGTTCACTGCTTCTGTGCAGCTTCATGTCAAATGCCAGTGCCTCCGCCAACATTTGGTGGAGCAGCCTGTGAAATGACACCGCTTTTGCCTCTGCCACTAGTCTCCTGGTCGAAAGTGTGAACGCAATTTGTGTTTCCAAGTGGGAAGACCCACTACAGAGTTCACTTACCGTACACTGCCGAGTTGGGCACCCAGCCCATGGCCAAGTGCATTTAAAAGGTTTCCATCGTACGGTTTTCAGAATGAGCCGTAAGCGCCCCCTGACGGATCGGAGCCCCCGAGCAACCCGGGTAGCACACTCTTCCCCTAGGTTACACTGTGTTCAAGGACCTAGGGCTCTATGCTTCCTGCAGGGAAAGCCACCTGGTATGCCCATGTTTCCCTGCGACCCACCACCTCATGAGACTTTCTGAGCTGGAGAGCCAATCAGTTCTCCATGCGGTGGCCAAGGCCCCCTCTGCAATGGACTTGAGGCCACCGTGCCAAGACCTTTTTACCGTGTTCCCTGCTGGGGTCGGAACTGATTAGTGAGAACACTGGACACCTCAAGGCTCACGCTCCAAGGACTTCCCGCATGCAACGAGCAAACACGCACCAAGGGCTTCTTTGTCGCCCAGAGCGAAGAACAAAGCCGGGAATCCCATGTAGAACGAGCACCCTGCAACTTGAGCCGGGAAGGCTTTGTCGTCCCGTCCCCTTGAGCAGCCTTTGCCACACTCCACTTCCAAGGAGCATGTACGAACGAAACGTTTTACCCTCACAGCACTCTACGCCGCAGGCCTCCCTGCGCTCGGTGTGACCTCTGGTTTTGAACGAACCGTCTTGGGTGAAACGCTTTCAGACCCCTCTGTCTCCACAGGGCTTGGTGTTGGAACTCTGCAAGGCTACGCTGCGATGTGCGTCAAACTGATTTCCACAGCCCATCTGTTTATGTGGCCCAGTGGTAGCAAAGCCTTTGAAGGGAAGCGATGCAGCACAGTGTCACAGGATGTATTGGACCAAAGACACCATGTGCTCGCCTGACATCTATCCTGTGCCCAATCCACTGCCTGTGAGATTTTCTTCAACTAGCCTGTCAGGTACACATCCCGTTTACCTTTGTGAGAAACTCCTTGCCTATGCGGTCTGCAAAGCTCTCCTCCCAAATCCCCTTGAGAACCTCGGAGCGTAGCTCTCTCTGTGTGAAGGCCCTTTTGTGTGGCGTGTTGAGAAACGGGGCGCAAGCCTTTCAGAGCCTGCTTGGAAGAACCTGGATGAGCACTGAGCAATCCCCAAGAATTGTGGGTATGCTACTGCTCTCGTCTAGCTCGTCCGCTGCACGTGCACCTCCCGTCCAGGGCCAACCGTCCGTGCTTTGAACCCCATCCTCCTTTTACTCCCATTATTTATACGGAACACAGAGCTCGGGGCAGCATGAAGACACCTCTGCGAAAGTGATGTTCCAGATCTCCAGAAGAGTTGGCTCCTTGTTGTGCACTCCATGGCAAAATTCTCAATCCAGAAAAGGCAGTTCACGTGACATACCTATCAGCTACCTGGAAAGGAACCTAACTGTTTCCTATAAGCGGGGCACATTTTCCAGGCCATCCATAGGGTTCTGCCCCAAACGTGGCTTCACACACCTGCCACGCCCAGGGGCACATGTCCGTGACCCATACATGTGGTTTGGCTACGGAGAGGGAACCACCAGGTGCATGCCGCTTTCCCTACAGACCACTGCAGGCATTTTGATCAGCGGTCATCACGTTTCTAGCCTATAGCCAGAAACAGACTTCTGCATTCTTTCTGCAGCAACAGGAAGCACCCTGGCATCTGTTGAGAGGCATGAGACTCTTGTCACGCATTGGAGTTGAGCCCACTTTGTTACATTCGCAAAGCTTCCAAAGACCACAGAGATAGAGTGTCCGGGTTGGGAAGGTTCCAGAGGAACCGCTTCATGTTTCCCACAGGCAGGGTGGATTCTGGTCACTAAAGGAGCACTCTCAGGACATCTTGGATCCGAGAGCGGACAACAGAGGGGTCCCGTTACTTAGGAACTGTTTCATGTTAGGACGGTGCACACAGCATCGTCTTCCCTGGGCCGGAGTTCACTGCTTCTGTGCAGCTTCATGTCAAATGCCAGTGCCTCCGCCAACATTTGGTGGAGCAGCCTGTGAAATGACACCGCTTTTGCCTCTGCCACTAGTCTCCTGGTCGAAAGTGTGAACGCAATTTGTGTTTCCAAGTGGGAAGACCCACTACAGAGTTCACTTACCGTACACTGCCGAGTTGGGCACCCAGCCCATGGCCAAGTGCATTTAAAAGGTTTCCATCGTACGGTTTTCAGAATGAGCCGTAAGCGCCCCCTGACGGATCGGAGCCCCCGAGCAACCCGGGTAGCACACTCTTCCCCTAGGTTACACTGTGTTCAAGGACCTAGGGCTCTATGCTTCCTGCAGGGAAAGCCACCTGGTATGCCCATGTTTCCCTGCGACCCACCACCTCATGAGACTTTCTGAGCTGGAGAGCCAATCAGTTCTCCATGCGGTGGCCAAGGCCCCCTCTGCAATGGACTTGAGGCCACCGTGCCAAGACCTTTTTACCGTGTTCCCTGCTGGGGTCGGAACTGATTAGTGAGAACACTGGACACCTCAAGGCTCACGCTCCAAGGACTTCCCGCATGCAACGAGCAAACACGCACCAAGGGCTTCTTTGTCGCCCAGAGCGAAGAACAAAGCCGGGAATCCCATGTAGAATGAGCACCCTGCAACTTGAGCCGGGAAGGCTTTGTCGTCCCGTCCCCTTGAGCAGCCTTTGCCACACTCCACTTCCAAGGAGCATGTACGAACGAAACGTTTTACCCTCACAGCACTCTACGCCGCAGGCCTCCCTGCGCTCGGTGTGACCTCTGGTTTTGAACGAACCGTCTTGGGTGAAACGCTTTCAGACCCCTCTGTCTCCACAGGGCTTGGTGTTGGAACTCTGCAAGGCTACGCTGCGATGTGCGTCAAACTGATTTCCACAGCCCATCTGTTTATGTGGCCCAGTGGTAGCAAAGCCTTTGAAGGGAAGCGATGCAGCACAGTGTCACAGGATGTATTGGACCAAAGACACCATGTGCTCGCCTGACATCTATCCTGTGCCCAATCCACTGCCTGTGAGATTTTCTTCAACTAGCCTGTCAGGTACACATCCCGTTTACCTTTGTGAGAAACTCCTTGCCTATGCGGTCTGCAAAGCTCTCCTCCCAAATCCCCTTGAGAACCTCGGAGCGTAGCTCTCTCTGTGTGAAGGCCCTTTTGTGTGGCGTGTTGAGAAACGGGGCGCAAGCCTTTCAGAGCCTGCTTGGAAGAACCTGGATGAGCACTGAGCAATCCCCAAGAATTGTGGGTATGCTACTGCTCTCGTCTAGCTCGTCCGCTGCACGTGCACCTCCCGTCCAGGGCCAACCGTCCGTGCTTTGAACCCCATCCTCCTTTTACTCCCATTATTTTTACGGAACACAGAGCTCGGGGCAGCATGAAGACACCTCTGCGAAAGTGATGTTCCAGATCTCCAGAAGAGTTGGCTCCTTGTTGTGCACTCCATGGCAAAATTCTCAATCCAGAAAAGGCAGTTCACGTGACATACCTATCAGCTACCTGGAAAGGAACCTAACTGTTTCCTATAAGCGGGGCACATTTTCCAGGCCATCCATAGGGTTCTGCCCCAAACGTGGCTTCACACACCTGCCACGCCCAGGGGCACATGTCCGTGACCCATACATGTGGTTTGGCTACGGAGAGGGAACCACCAGGTGCATGCCGCTTTCCCTACAGACCACTGCAGGCATTTTGATCAGCGGTCATCACGTTTCTAGCCTATAGCCAGAAACAGACTTCTGCATTCTTTCTGCAGCAACAGGAAGCACCCTGGCATCTGTTGAGAGGCATGAGACTCTTGTCACGCATTGGAGTTGAGCCCACTTTGTTACATTCGCAAAGCTTCCAAAGACCACAGAGATAGAGTGTCCGGGTTGGGAAGGTTCCAGAGGAACCGCTTCATGTTTCCCACAGGCAGGGTGGATTCTGGTCACTAAAGGAGCACTCTCAGGACATCTTGGATCCGAGAGCAGACAACAGAGGGGTCCCGTTACTTAGGAACTGTTTCATGTTAGGACGGTGCACACAGCATCGTCTTCCCTGGGCCGGAGTTCACTGCTTCTGTGCAGCTTCATGTCAAATGCCAGTGCCTCCGCCAACATTTGGTGGAGCAGCCTGTGAAATGACACCGCTTTTGCCTCTGCCACTAGTCTCCTGGTCGAAAGTGTGAACGCAATTTGTGTTTCCAAGTGGGAAGACCCACTACAGAGTTCACTTACCGTACACTGCCGAGTTGGGCACCCAGCCCATGGCCAAGTGCATTTAAAAGGTTTCCATCGTACGGTTTTCAGAATGAGCCGTAAGCGCCCCCTGACGGATCGGAGCCCCCGAGCAACCCGGGTAGCACACTCTTCCCCTAGGTTACACTGTGTTCAAGGACCTAGGGCTCTATGCTTCCTGCAGGGAAAGCCACCTGGTATGCCCATGTTTCCCTGCGACCCACCACCTCATGAGACTTTCTGAGCTGGAGAGCCAATCAGTTCTCCATGCGGTGGCCAAGGCCCCCTCTGCAATGGACTTGAGGCCACCGTGCCAAGACCTTTTTACCGTGTTCCCTGCTGGGGTCGGAACTGATTAGTGAGAACACTGGACACCTCAAGGCTCACGCTCCAAGGACTTCCCGCATGCAACGAGCAAACACGCACCAAGGGCTTCTTTGTCGCCCAGAGCGAAGAACAAAGCCGGGAATCCCATGTAGAACGAGCACCCTGCAACTTGAGCCGGGAAGGCTTTGTCGTCCCGTCCCCTTGAGCAGCCTTTGCCACACTCCACTTCCAAGGAGCATGTACGAACGAAACGTTTTACCCTCACAGCACTCTACGCCGCAGGCCTCCCTGCGCTCGGTGTGACCTCTGGTTTTGAACGAACCGTCTTGGGTGAAACGCTTTCAGACCCCTCTGTCTCCACAGGGCTTGGTGTTGGAACTCTGCAAGGCTACGCTGCGATGTGCGTCAAACTGATTTCCACAGCCCATCTGTTTATGTGGCCCAGTGGTAGCAAAGCCTTTGAAGGGAAGCGATGCAGCACAGTGTCACAGGATGTATTGGACCAAAGACACCATGTGCTCGCCTGACATCTATCCTGTGCCCAATCCACTGCCTGTGAGATTTTCTTCAACTAGCCTGTCAGGTACACATCCCGTTTACCTTTGTGAGAAACTCCTTGCCTATGCGGTCTGCAAAGCTCTCCTCCCAAATCCCCTTGAGAACCTCGGAGCGTAGCTCTCTCTGTGTGAAGGCCCTTTTGTGTGGCGTGTTGAGAAACGGGGCGCAAGCCTTTCAGAGCCTGCTTGGAAGAACCTGGATGAGCACTGAGCAATCCCCAAGAATTGTGGGTATGCTACTGCTCTCGTCTAGCTCGTCCGCTGCACGTGCACCTCCCGTCCAGGGCCAACCGTCCGTGCTTTGAACCCCATCCTCCTTTTACTCCCATTATTTATACGGAACACAGAGCTCGGGGCAGCATGAAGACACCTCTGCGAAAGTGATGTTCCAGATCTCCAGAAGAGTTGGCTCCTTGTTGTGCACTCCATGGCAAAATTCTCAATCCAGAAAAGGCAGTTCACGTGACATACCTATCAGCTACCTGGAAAGGAACCTAACTGTTTCCTATAAGCGGGGCACATTTTCCAGGCCATCCATAGGGTTCTGCCCCAAACGTGGCTTCACACACCTGCCACGCCCAGGGGCACATGTCCGTGACCCATACATGTGGTTTGGCTACGGAGAGGGAACCACCAGGTGCATGCCGCTTTCCCTACAGACCACTGCAGGCATTTTGATCAGCGGTCATCACGTTTCTAGCCTATAGCCAGAAACAGACTTCTGCATTCTTTCTGCAGCAACAGGAAGCACCCTGGCATCTGTTGAGAGGCATGAGACTCTTGTCACGCATTGGAGTTGAGCCCACTTTGTTACATTCGCAAAGCTTCCAAAGACCACAGAGATAGAGTGTCCGGGTTGGGAAGGTTCCAGAGGAACCGCTTCATGTTTCCCACAGGCAGGGTGGATTCTGGTCACTAAAGGAGCACTCTCAGGACATCTTGGATCCGAGAGCGGACAACAGAGGGGTCCCGTTACTTAGGAACTGTTTCATGTTAGGACGGTGCACACAGCATCGTCTTCCCTGGGCCGGAGTTCACTGCTTCTGTGCAGCTTCATGTCAAATGCCAGTGCCTCCGCCAACATTTGGTGGAGCAGCCTGTGAAATGACACCGCTTTTGCCTCTGCCACTAGTCTCCTGGTCGAAAGTGTGAACGCAATTTGTGTTTCCAAGTGGGAAGACCCACTACAGAGTTCACTTACCGTACACTGCCGAGTTGGGCACCCAGCCCATGGCCAAGTGCATTTAAAAGGTTTCCATCGTACGGTTTTCAGAATGAGCCGTAAGCGCCCCCTGACGGATCGGAGCCCCCGAGCAACCCGGGTAGCACACTCTTCCCCTAGGTTACACTGTGTTCAAGGACCTAGGGCTCTATGCTTCCTGCAGGGAAAGCCACCTGGTATGCCCATGTTTCCCTGCGACCCACCACCTCATGAGACTTTCTGAGCTGGAGAGCCAATCAGTTCTCCATGCGGTGGCCAAGGCCCCCTCTGCAATGGACTTGAGGCCACCGTGCCAAGACCTTTTTACCGTGTTCCCTGCTGGGGTCGGAACTGATTAGTGAGAACACTGGACACCTCAAGGCTCACGCTCCAAGGACTTCCCGCATGCAACGAGCAAACACGCACCAAGGGCTTCTTTGTCGCCCAGAGCGAAGAACAAAGCCGGGAATCCCATGTAGAACGAGCACCCTGCAACTTGAGCCGGGAAGGCTTTGTCGTCCCGTCCCCTTGAGCAGCCTTTGCCACACTCCACTTCCAAGGAGCATGTACGAACGAAACGTTTTACCCTCACAGCACTCTACGCCGCAGGCCTCCCTGCGCTCGGTGTGACCTCTGGTTTTGAACGAACCGTCTTGGGTGAAACGCTTTCAGACCCCTCTGTCTCCACAGGGCTTGGTGTTGGAACTCTGCAAGGCTACGCTGCGATGTGCGTCAAACTGATTTCCACAGCCCATCTGTTTATGTGGCCCAGTGGTAGCAAAGCCTTTGAAGGGAAGCGATGCAGCACAGTGTCACAGGATGTATTGGACCAAAGACACCATGTGCTCGCCTGACATCTATCCTGTGCCCAATCCACTGCCTGTGAGATTTTCTTCAACTAGCCTGTCAGGTACACATCCCGTTTACCTTTGTGAGAAACTCCTTGCCTATGCGGTCTGCAAAGCTCTCCTCCCAAATCCCCTTGAGAACCTCGGAGCGTAGCTCTCTCTGTGTGAAGGCCCTTTTGTGTGGCGTGTTGAGAAACGGGGCGCAAGCCTTTCAGAGCCTGCTTGGAAGAACCTGGATGAGCACTGAGCAATCCCCAAGAATTGTGGGTATGCTACTGCTCTCGTCTAGCTCGTCCGCTGCACGTGCACCTCCCGTCCAGGGCCAACCGTCCGTGCTTTGAACCCCATCCTCCTTTTACTCCCATTATTTATACGGAACACAGAGCTCGGGGCAGCATGAAGACACCTCTGCGAAAGTGATGTTCCAGATCTCCAGAAGAGTTGGCTCCTTGTTGTGCACTCCATGGCAAAATTCTCAATCCAGAAAAGGCAGTTCACGTGACATACCTATCAGCTACCTGGAAAGGAACCTAACTGTTTCCTATAAGCGGGGCACATTTTCCAGGCCATCCATAGGGTTCTGCCCCAAACGTGGCTTCACACACCTGCCACGCCCAGGGGCACATGTCCGTGACCCATACATGTGGTTTGGCTACGGAGAGGAAACCACCAGGTGCATGCCGCTTTCCCTACAGACCACTGCAGGCATTTTGATCAGCGGTCATCACGTTTCTAGCCTATAGCCAGAAACAGACTTCTGCATTCTTTCTGCAGCAACAGGAAGCACCCTGGCATCTGTTGAGAGGCATGAGACTCTTGTCACGCATTGGAGTTGAGCCCACTTTGTTACATTCGCAAAGCTTCCAAAGACCACAGAGATAGAGTGTCCGGGTTGGGAAGGTTCCAGAGGAACCGCTTCATGTTTCCCACAGGCAGGGTGGATTCTGGTCACTAAAGGAGCACTCTCAGGACATCTTGGATCCGAGAGCGGACAACAGAGGGGTCCCGTTACTTAGGAACTGTTTCATGTTAGGACGGTGCACACAGCATCGTCTTCCCTGGGCCGGAGTTCACTGCTTCTGTGCAGCTTCATGTCAAATGCCAGTGCCTCCGCCAACATTTGGTGGAGCAGCCTGTGAAATGACACCGCTTTTGCCTCTGCCACTAGTCTCCTGGTCGAAAGTGTGAACGCAATTTGTGTTTCCAAGTGGGAAGACCCACTACAGAGTTCACTTACCGTACACTGCCGAGTTGGGCACCCAGCCCATGGCCAAGTGCATTTAAAAGGTTTCCATCGTACGGTTTTCAGAATGAGCCGTAAGCGCCCCCTGACGGATCGGAGCCCCCGAGCAACCCGGGTAGCACACTCTTCCCCTAGGTTACACTGTGTTCAAGGACCTAGGGCTCTATGCTTCCTGCAGGGAAAGCCACCTGGTATGCCCATGTTTCCCTGCGACCCACCGCCTCATGAGACTTTCTGAGCTGGAGAGCCAATCAGTTCTCCATGCGGTGGCCAAGGCCCCCTCTGCAATGGACTTGAGGCCACCGTGCCAAGACCTTTTTACCGTGTTCCCTGCTGGGGTCGGAACTGATTAGTGAGAACACTGGACACCTCAAGGCTCACGCTCCAAGGACTTCCCGCATGCAACGAGCAAACACGCACCAAGGGCTTCTTTGTCGCCCAGAGCGAAGAACAAAGCCGGGAATCCCATGTAGAACGAGCACCCTGCAACTTGAGCCGGGAAGGCTTTGTCGTCCCGTCCCCTTGAGCAGCCTTTGCCACACTCCACTTCCAAGGAGCATGTACGAACGAAACGTTTTACCCTCACAGCACTCTACGCCGCAGGCCTCCCTGCGCTCGGTGTGACCTCTGGTTTTGAACGAACCGTCTTGGGTGAAACGCTTTCAGACCCCTCTGTCTCCACAGGGCTTGGTGTTGGAACTCTGCAAGGCTACGCTGCGATGTGCGTCAAACTGATTTCCACAGCCCATCTGTTTATGTGGCCCAGTGGTAGCAAAGCCTTTGAAGGGAAGCGATGCAGCACAGTGTCACAGGATGTATTGGACCAAAGACACCATGTGCTCGCCTGACATCTATCCTGTGCCCAATCCACTGCCTGTGAGATTTTCTTCAACTAGCCTGTCAGGTACACATCCCGTTTACCTTTGTGAGAAACTCCTTGCCTATGCGGTCTGCAAAGCTCTCCTCCCAAATCCCCTTGAGAACCTCGGAGCGTAGCTCTCTCTGTGTGAAGGCCCTTTTGTGTGGCGTGTTGAGAAACGGGGCGCAAGCCTTTCAGAGCCTGCTTGGAAGAACCTGGATGAGCACTGAGCAATCCCCAAGAATTGTGGGTATGCTACTGCTCTCGTCTAGCTCGTCCGCTGCACGTGCACCTCCCGTCCAGGGCCAACCGTCCGTGCTTTGAACCCCATCCTCCTTTTACTCCCATTATTTATACGGAACACAGAGCTCGGGGCAGCATGAAGACACCTCTGCGAAAGTGATGTTCCAGATCTCCAGAAGAGTTGGCTCCTTGTTGTGCACTCCATGGCAAAATTCTCAATCCAGAAAAGGCAGTTCACGTGACATACCTATCAGCTACCTGGAAAGGAACCTAACTGTTTCCTATAAGCGGGGCACATTTTCCAGGCCATCCATAGGGTTCTGCCCCAAACGTGGCTTCACACACCTGCCACGCCCAGGGGCACATGTCCGTGACCCATACATGTGGTTTGGCTACGGAGAGGAAACCACCAGGTGCATGCCGCTTTCCCTACAGACCACTGCAGGCATTTTGATCAGCGGTCATCACGTTTCTAGCCTATAGCCAGAAACAGACTTCTGCATTCTTTCTGCAGCAACAGGAAGCACCCTGGCATCTGTTGAGAGGCATGAGACTCTTGTCACGCATTGGAGTTGAGCCCACTTTGTTACATTCGCAAAGCTTCCAAAGACCACAGAGATAGAGTGTCCGGGTTGGGAAGGTTCCAGAGGAACCGCTTCATGTTTCCCACAGGCAGGGTGGATTCTGGTCACTAAAGGAGCACTCTCAGGACATCTTGGATCCGAGAGCGGACAACAGAGGGGTCCCGTTACTTAGGAACTGTTTCATGTTAGGACGGTGCACACAGCATCGTCTTCCCTGGGCCGGAGTTCACTGCTTCTGTGCAGCTTCATGTCAAATGCCAGTGCCTCCGCCAACATTTGGTGGAGCAGCCTGTGAAATGACACCGCTTTTGCCTCTGCCACTAGTCTCCTGGTCGAAAGTGTGAACGCAATTTGTGTTTCCAAGTGGGAAGACCCACTACAGAGTTCACTTACCGTACACTGCCGAGTTGGGCACCCAGCCCATGGCCAAGTGCATTTAAAAGGTTTCCATCGTACGGTTTTCAGAATGAGCCGTAAGCGCCCCCTGACGGATCGGAGCCCCCGAGCAACCCGGGTAGCACACTCTTCCCCTAGGTTACACTGTGTTCAAGGACCTAGGGCTCTATGCTTCCTGCAGGGAAAGCCACCTGGTATGCCCATGTTTCCCTGCGACCCACCACCTCATGAGACTTTCTGAGCTGGAGAGCCAATCAGTTCTCCATGCGGTGGCCAAGGCCCCCTCTGCAATGGACTTGAGGCCACCGTGCCAAGACCTTTTTACCGTGTTCCCTGCTGGGGTCGGAACTGATTAGTGAGAACACTGGACACCTCAAGGCTCACGCTCCAAGGACTTCCCGCATGCAACGAGCAAACACGCACCAAGGGCTTCTTTGTCGCCCAGAGCGAAGAACAAAGCCGGGAATCCCATGTAGAACGAGCACCCTGCAACTTGAGCCGGGAAGGCTTTGTCGTCCCGTCCCCTTGAGCAGCCTTTGCCACACTCCACTTCCAAGGAGCATGTACGAACGAAACGTTTTACCCTCACAGCACTCTACGCCGCAGGCCTCCCTGCGCTCGGTGTGACCTCTGGTTTTGAACGAACCGTCTTGGGTGAAACGCTTTCAGACCCCTCTGTCTCCACAGGGCTTGGTGTTGGAACTCTGCAAGGCTACGCTGCGATGTGCGTCAAACTGATTTCCACAGCCCATCTGTTTATGTGGCCCAGTGGTAGCAAAGCCTTTGAAGGGAAGCGATGCAGCACAGTGTCACAGGATGTATTGGACCAAAGACACCATGTGCTCGCCTGACATCTATCCTGTGCCCAATCCACTGCCTGTGAGATTTTCTTCAACTAGCCTGTCAGGTACACATCCCGTTTACCTTTGTGAGAAACTCCTTGCCTATGCGGTCTGCAAAGCTCTCCTCCCAAATCCCCTTGAGAACCTCGGAGCGTAGCTCTCTCTGTGTGAAGGCCCTTTTGTGTGGCGTGTTGAGAAACGGGGCGCAAGCCTTTCAGAGCCTGCTTGGAAGAACCTGGATGAGCACTGAGCAATCCCCAAGAATTGTGGGTATGCTACTGCTCTCGTCTAGCTCGTCCGCTGCACGTGCACCTCCCGTCCAGGGCCAACCGTCCGTGCTTTGAACCCCATCCTCCTTTTACTCCCATTATTTATACGGAACACAGAGCTCGGGGCAGCATGAAGACACCTCTGCGAAAGTGATGTTCCAGATCTCCAGAAGAGTTGGCTCCTTGTTGTGCACTCCATGGCAAAATTCTCAATCCAGAAAAGGCAGTTCACGTGACATACCTATCAGCTACCTGGAAAGGAACCTAACTGTTTCCTATAAGCGGGGCACATTTTCCAGGCCATCCATAGGGTTCTGCCCCAAACGTGGCTTCACACACCTGCCACGCCCAGGGGCACATGTCCGTGACCCATACATGTGGTTTGGCTACGGAGAGGAAACCACCAGGTGCATGCCGCTTTCCCTACAGACCACTGCAGGCATTTTGATCAGCGGTCATCACGTTTCTAGCCTATAGCCAGAAACAGACTTCTGCATTCTTTCTGCAGCAACAGGAAGCACCCTGGCATCTGTTGAGAGGCATGAGACTCTTGTCACGCATTGGAGTTGAGCCCACTTTGTTACATTCGCAAAGCTTCCAAAGACCACAGAGATAGAGTGTCCGGGTTGGGAAGGTTCCAGAGGAACCGCTTCATGTTTCCCACAGGCAGGGTGGATTCTGGTCACTAAAGGAGCACTCTCAGGACATCTTGGATCCGAGAGCGGACAACAGAGGGGTCCCGTTACTTAGGAACTGTTTCATGTTAGGACGGTGCACACAGCATCGTCTTCCCTGGGCCGGAGTTCACTGCTTCTGTGCAGCTTCATGTCAAATGCCAGTGCCTCCGCCAACATTTGGTGGAGCAGCCTGTGAAATGACACCGCTTTTGCCTCTGCCACTAGTCTCCTGGTCGAAAGTGTGAACGCAATTTGTGTTTCCAAGTGGGAAGACCCACTACAGAGTTCACTTACCGTACACTGCCGAGTTGGGCACCCAGCCCATGGCCAAGTGCATTTAAAAGGTTTCCATCGTACGGTTTTCAGAATGAGCCGTAAGCGCCCCCTGACGGATCGGAGCCCCCGAGCAACCCGGGTAGCACACTCTTCCCCTAGGTTACACTGTGTTCAAGGACCTAGGGCTCTATGCTTCCTGCAGGGAAAGCCACCTGGTATGCCCATGTTTCCCTGCGACCCACCACCTCATGAGACTTTCTGAGCTGGAGAGCCAATCAGTTCTCCATGCGGTGGCCAAGGCCCCCTCTGCAATGGACTTGAGGCCACCGTGCCAAGACCTTTTTACCGTGTTCCCTGCTGGGGTCGGAACTGATTAGTGAGAACACTGGACACCTCAAGGCTCACGCTCCAAGGACTTCCCGCATGCAACGAGCAAACACGCACCAAGGGCTTCTTTGTCGCCCAGAGCGAAGAACAAAGCCGGGAATCCCATGTAGAACGAGCACCCTGCAACTTGAGCCGGGAAGGCTTTGTCGTCCCGTCCCCTTGAGCAGCCTTTGCCACACTCCACTTCCAAGGAGCATGTACGAACGAAACGTTTTACCCTCACAGCACTCTACGCCGCAGGCCTCCCTGCGCTCGGTGTGACCTCTGGTTTTGAACGAACCGTCTTGGGTGAAACGCTTTCAGACCCCTCTGTCTCCACAGGGCTTGGTGTTGGAACTCTGCAAGGCTACGCTGCGATGTGCGTCAAACTGATTTCCACAGCCCATCTGTTTATGTGGCCCAGTGGTAGCAAAGCCTTTGAAGGGAAGCGATGCAGCACAGTGTCACAGGATGTATTGGACCAAAGACACCATGTGCTCGCCTGACATCTATCCTGTGCCCAATCCACTGCCTGTGAGATTTTCTTCAACTAGCCTGTCAGGTACACATCCCGTTTACCTTTGTGAGAAACTCCTTGCCTATGCGGTCTGCAAAGCTCTCCTCCCAAATCCCCTTGAGAACCTCGGAGCGTAGCTCTCTCTGTGTGAAGGCCCTTTTGTGTGGCGTGTTGAGAAACGGGGCGCAAGCCTTTCAGAGCCTGCTTGGAAGAACCTGGATGAGCACTGAGCAATCCCCAAGAATTGTGGGTATGCTACTGCTCTCGTCTAGCTCGTCCGCTGCACGTGCACCTCCCGTCCAGGGCCAACCGTCCGTGCTTTGAACCCCATCCTCCTTTTACTCCCATTATTTATACGGAACACAGAGCTCGGGGCAGCATGAAGACACCTCTGCGAAAGTGATGTTCCAGATCTCCAGAAGAGTTGGCTCCTTGTTGTGCACTCCATGGCAAAATTCTCAATCCAGAAAAGGCAGTTCACGTGACATACCTATCAGCTACCTGGAAAGGAACCTAACTGTTTCCTATAAGCGGGGCACATTTTCCAGGCCATCCATAGGGTTCTGCCCCAAACGTGGCTTCACACACCTGCCACGCCCAGGGGCACATGTCCGTGACCCATACATGTGGTTTGGCTACGGAGAGGAAACCACCAGGTGCATGCCGCTTTCCCTACAGACCACTGCAGGCATTTTGATCAGCGGTCATCACGTTTCTAGCCTATAGCCAGAAACAGACTTCTGCATTCTTTCTGCAGCAACAGGAAGCACCCTGGCATCTGTTGAGAGGCATGAGACTCTTGTCACGCATTGGAGTTGAGCCCACTTTGTTACATTCGCAAAGCTTCCAAAGACCACAGAGATAGAGTGTCCGGGTTGGGAAGGTTCCAGAGGAACCGCTTCATGTTTCCCACAGGCAGGGTGGATTCTGGTCACTAAAGGAGCACTCTCAGGACATCTTGGATCCGAGAGCGGACAACAGAGGGGTCCCGTTACTTAGGAACTGTTTCATGTTAGGACGGTGCACACAGCATCGTCTTCCCTGGGCCGGAGTTCACTGCTTCTGTGCAGCTTCATGTCAAATGCCAGTGCCTCCGCCAACATTTGGTGGAGCAGCCTGTGAAATGACACCGCTTTTGCCTCTGCCACTAGTCTCCTGGTCGAAAGTGTGAACGCAATTTGTGTTTCCAAGTGGGAAGACCCACTACAGAGTTCACTTACCGTACACTGCCGAGTTGGGCACCCAGCCCATGGCCAAGTGCATTTAAAAGGTTTCCATCGTACGGTTTTCAGAATGAGCCGTAAGCGCCCCCTGACGGATCGGAGCCCCCGAGCAACCCGGGTAGCACACTCTTCCCCTAGGTTACACTGTGTTCAAGGACCTAGGGCTCTATGCTTCCTGCAGGGAAAGCCACCTGGTATGCCCATGTTTCCCTGCGACCCACCACCTCATGAGACTTTCTGAGCTGGAGAGCCAATCAGTTCTCCATGCGGTGGCCAAGGCCCCCTCTGCAATGGACTTGAGGCCACCGTGCCAAGACCTTTTTACCGTGTTCCCTGCTGGGGTCGGAACTGATTAGTGAGAACACTGGACACCTCAAGGCTCACGCTCCAAGGACTTCCCGCATGCAACGAGCAAACACGCACCAAGGGCTTCTTTGTCGCCCAGAGCGAAGAACAAAGCCGGGAATCCCATGTAGAACGAGCACCCTGCAACTTGAGCCGGGAAGGCTTTGTCGTCCCGTCCCCTTGAGCAGCCTTTGCCACACTCCACTTCCAAGGAGCATGTACGAACGAAACGTTTTACCCTCACAGCACTCTACGCCGCAGGCCTCCCTGCGCTCGGTGTGACCTCTGGTTTTGAACGAACCGTCTTGGGTGAAACGCTTTCAGACCCCTCTGTCTCCACAGGGCTTGGTGTTGGAACTCTGCAAGGCTACGCTGCGATGTGCGTCAAACTGATTTCCACAGCCCATCTGTTTATGTGGCCCAGTGGTAGCAAAGCCTTTGAAGGGAAGCGATGCAGCACAGTGTCACAGGATGTATTGGACCAAAGACACCATGTGCTCGCCTGACATCTATCCTGTGCCCAATCCACTGCCTGTGAGATTTTCTTCAACTAGCCTGTCAGGTACACATCCCGTTTACCTTTGTGAGAAACTCCTTGCCTATGCGGTCTGCAAAGCTCTCCTCCCAAATCCCCTTGAGAACCTCGGAGCGTAGCTCTCTCTGTGTGAAGGCCCTTTTGTGTGGCGTGTTGAGAAACGGGGCGCAAGCCTTTCAGAGCCTGCTTGGAAGAACCTGGATGAGCACTGAGCAATCCCCAAGAATTGTGGGTATGCTACTGCTCTCGTCTAGCTCGTCCGCTGCACGTGCACCTCCCGTCCAGGGCCAACCGTCCGTGCTTTGAACCCCATCCTCCTTTTACTCCCATTATTTATACGGAACACAGAGCTCGGGGCAGCATGAAGACACCTCTGCGAAAGTGATGTTCCAGATCTCCAGAAGAGTTGGCTCCTTGTTGTGCACTCCATGGCAAAATTCTCAATCCAGAAAAGGCAGTTCACGTGACATACCTATCAGCTACCTGGAAAGGAACCTAACTGTTTCCTATAAGCGGGGCACATTTTCCAGGCCATCCATAGGGTTCTGCCCCAAACGTGGCTTCACACACCTGCCACGCCCAGGGGCACATGTCCGTGACCCATACATGTGGTTTGGCTACGGAGAGGAAACCACCAGGTGCATGCCGCTTTCCCTACAGACCACTGCAGGCATTTTGATCAGCGGTCATCACGTTTCTAGCCTATAGCCAGAAACAGACTTCTGCATTCTTTCTGCAGCAACAGGAAGCACCCTGGCATCTGTTGAGAGGCATGAGACTCTTGTCACGCATTGGAGTTGAGCCCACTTTGTTACATTCGCAAAGCTTCCAAAGACCACAGAGATAGAGTGTCCGGGTTGGGAAGGTTCCAGAGGAACCGCTTCATGTTTCCCACAGGCAGGGTGGATTCTGGTCACTAAAGGAGCACTCTCAGGACATCTTGGATCCGAGAGCGGACAACAGAGGGGTCCCGTTACTTAGGAACTGTTTCATGTTAGGACGGTGCACACAGCATCGTCTTCCCTGGGCCGGAGTTCACTGCTTCTGTGCAGCTTCATGTCAAATGCCAGTGCCTCCGCCAACATTTGGTGGAGCAGCCTGTGAAATGACACCGCTTTTGCCTCTGCACTAGTCTCCTGGTCGAAAGTGTGAACGCAATTTGTGTTTCCAAGTGGGAAGACCCACTACAGAGTTCACTTACCGTACACTGCCGAGTTGGGCACCCAGCCCATGGCCAAGTGCATTTAAAAGGTTTCCATCGTACGGTTTTCAGAATGAGCCGTAAGCGCCCCCTGACGGATCGGAGCCCCCGAGCAACCCGGGTAGCACACTCTTCCCCTAGGTTACACTGTGTTCAAGGACCTAGGGCTCTATGCTTCCTGCAGGGAAAGCCACCTGGTATGCCCATGTTTCCCTGCGACCCACCACCTCATGAGACTTTCTGAGCTGGAGAGCCAATCAGTTCTCCATGCGGTGGCCAAGGCCCCCTCTGCAATGGACTTGAGGCCACCGTGCCAAGACCTTTTTACCGTGTTCCCTGCTGGGGTCGGAACTGATTAGTGAGAACACTGGACACCTCAAGGCTCACGCTCCAAGGACTTCCCGCATGCAACGAGCAAACACGCACCAAGGGCTTCTTTGTCGCCCAGAGCGAAGAACAAAGCCGGGAATCCCATGTAGAACGAGCACCCTGCAACTTGAGCCGGGAAGGCTTTGTCGTCCCGTCCCCTTGAGCAGCCTTTGCCACACTCCACTTCCAAGGAGCATGTACGAACGAAACGTTTTACCCTCACAGCACTCTACGCCGCAGGCCTCCCTGCGCTCGGTGTGACCTCTGGTTTTGAACGAACCGTCTTGGGTGAAACGCTTTCAGACCCCTCTGTCTCCACAGGGCTTGGTGTTGGAACTCTGCAAGGCTACGCTGCGATGTGCGTCAAACTGATTTCCACAGCCCATCTGTTTATGTGGCCCAGTGGTAGCAAAGCCTTTGAAGGGAAGCGATGCAGCACAGTGTCACAGGATGTATTGGACCAAAGACACCATGTGCTCGCCTGACATCTATCCTGTGCCCAATCCACTGCCTGTGAGATTTTCTTCAACTAGCCTGTCAGGTACACATCCCGTTTACCTTTGTGAGAAACTCCTTGCCTATGCGGTCTGCAAAGCTCTCCTCCCAAATCCCCTTGAGAACCTCGGAGCGTAGCTCTCTCTGTGTGAAGGCCCTTTTGTGTGGCGTGTTGAGAAACGGGGCGCAAGCCTTTCAGAGCCTGCTTGGAAGAACCTGGATGAGCACTGAGCAATCCCCAAGAATTGTGGGTATGCTACTGCTCTCGTCTAGCTCGTCCGCTGCACGTGCACCTCCCGTCCAGGGCCAACCGTCCGTGCTTTGAACCCCATCCTCCTTTTACTCCCATTATTTATACGGAACACAGAGCTCGGGGCAGCATGAAGACACCTCTGCGAAAGTGATGTTCCAGATCTCCAGAAGAGTTGGCTCCTTGTTGTGCACTCCATGGCAAAATTCTCAATCCAGAAAAGGCAGTTCACGTGACATACCTATCAGCTACCTGGAAAGGAACCTAACTGTTTCCTATAAGCGGGGCACATTTTCCAGGCCATCCATAGGGTTCTGCCCCAAACGTGGCTTCACACACCTGCCACGCCCAGGGGCACATGTCCGTGACCCATACATGTGGTTTGGCTACGGAGAGGAAACCACCAGGTGCATGCCGCTTTCCCTACAGACCACTGCAGGCATTTTGATCAGCGGTCATCACGTTTCTAGCCTATAGCCAGAAACAGACTTCTGCATTCTTTCTGCAGCAACAGGAAGCACCCTGGCATCTGTTGAGAGGCATGAGACTCTTGTCACGCATTGGAGTTGAGCCCACTTTGTTACATTCGCAAAGCTTCCAAAGACCACAGAGATAGAGTGTCCGGGTTGGGAAGGTTCCAGAGGAACCGCTTCATGTTTCCCACAGGCAGGGTGGATTCTGGTCACTAAAGGAGCACTCTCAGGACATCTTGGATCCGAGAGCGGACAACAGAGGGGTCCCGTTACTTAGGAACTGTTTCATGTTAGGACGGTGCACACAGCATCGTCTTCCCTGGGCCGGAGTTCACTGCTTCTGTGCAGCTTCA
>NW_028293960.1:0-28684 GCF_964341445.2 Mesoplodon mirus | reverse complement strand
GATATGTGCTAACTGATCTTAAGCGATTTTCTGCTGGTGGTGGAGGCGCTAGCGGAAAATTTTTTAAAAGCTTACTCTTAAAACACTGATATTCAACAGTTTTTAAAGAATGTGAGATGGGCAGCACCATATCCTTCCCAATTAACCAACATATAAATCAGCCACATTATTCATTTGCTAACATTCCTAAACGGCAACTTGCCAAGGTATTTTGCCCATTCTTATAAAATTTAAAATTTCGCTGTTGATGTCTTATAACTTCTCAGTATGTTATAAGTAATATCATACGAAAACAAGTGATTCCACGTTATTTAATCTTCGTAGTTTCTGGCAACGTGGATTCATTCACAATATCAAACATATCATCGGAGTGGATTCATTGGTATCCAGTGAAATTTCAACTTATCTTCTAGTCGATAGGCGGTCTAGTGTTCTTCTTTCATTTTAATTCATTCCACGGTTTCTTCGGTTGATGCTTCTTGGTATTACTTAAAACACTGTGACCAGGATTCGTTTGTACCACTTTCGGGTGTATACTTTGTGCGTACTGTTGGTATATCATCATTTTTCTGACACTGTTCCTCATCAACCCCCCCTGCACTTGGAGTTACTATTATTTGAAACTTCTACCTTGGCCGAATAATTTAGAGCCTCTGACTATCGTCCTATTCTTGTTTGCTGAATAATTCCTCTTTTTTTTCAGTTTTTTTAAACCATCCGATAGCAAAGTTTATGCCACAGAATCTGCCACGAACGTATGCTCGATATGCTGGTAGTTCTTATTCGTCAAGTTCGTCTCAAGAGCAAACGAGTAGCACGCCTTCAGGGCAAAAGTAAGCGAATCACGTTTTTAAGTTTATCACACAGTAATAGAAATACAACGCCACAGTACTAGGCAGTTTTAGCAGTTCTCATTTCCTCTTCAGCTCCATTCTTCTTCAAAGGAAATCCTCCAAATTCACAACAGATTTCGTTTGACACGCACTTCATCAACTGATTGAACTTCTTGTTCTTCTTGCATTGTAGACTGGTGCAGAGTAATTGTGGTTCGACCCCATTTGTGTTCAAGAAGAAATTATTGGAATCCTACCTATTATTTGTGTTATTCTATAGAGGTGAAATTTGGGCTGATCCTTCAGCCGTACCAATGAATTTACGAGTAATACATAGCACTATAGCAACATCTTCTACTGATGAACCGGTATGTTCAAACCAAGCCGGTCTTTGTAGTTTAAAACTGCGAAGTATATTCCGTTTTCGAGCCCAACTGAATATGTTGCAAAAAATAAAAATCGACGGCTAGTCATATAATGAGGGAGTATCCTAAGAGAAAGAAATCTACCCTTAGAGAGAGCACCAAGAAAGTCGGGCAATGTGTTTTCCAAACGCGTAAACCAGCTACATTCACAAGTGGATTTTTATTTCAGATTCTCAGATCGCACTCAGTTGCAAGACGGCGAAGCGAATGGAAGAACTTTTAAAAGTCAACTTACATCTCTTGCAGCTCCGTTAGTTATGAACCGACAAGAAAGGAAATCCGTAAACTTCACATTTTTCCTTTTTTTTTCCAAATAAGCTTAGCCGAATCCATCCACTCGGAGAACACGAACGGCTTCGTACTTTGGCTAGCTGCTAGTTTATGGAATACTGCCTTAGAGTGAATTTACTTTTATTGGGCTACTGTATGGTAATGTCGAACTTCTTCCACCTTATTCACCCAGTGGGTGAACCATATGGTTTTACATCAAAGTTCAATACCCATTAAAATCCATTTATTAGAAATGAGATCGCTAGAGTGATTATAACTCTTTTTTTTGCGTTTCTGTACTGAATCAATGCCATTTTATTATATCGACGCTTATTTTTGCACTTGTTTAATGTAACGCCTGCTAAGCGACACAACTGGTGGTGATGAACGTCGCCATAAGCGGCCTAATATTCTCCTTTTCGGCTACATGAAATCGGTTTCGTTCATTGCTATGTGAAATCGTGCATTTTCTGTAACTCCTTCTGTTTCATCACCAAGAGTTCTCCGTTGTTGATTTTGGTCAGGAGTTGAAGTATTTTGTTCTGCTTTGGAATGACTCCTATCTTCATGAGATGTTCTCTTCCTTACAGTTCCCATTCTATTCGTATTTTACTGGTTGAGAAGACTTTCTTTTCTTCATGTAGTCCCAAATAGCTGTTCTATGGCTATTCCTATGTCCTCATCATTAGTGCTCATCAATAACAGTGGATTTGATGACGAGTGAACAAAATGTGACTGTTGATGTTTCAGGATGACGACGATTCTTCGCATTGGTTGTCGACAAACCGTCCATTACGTACACTATTGATTAATCGGTATGCTCTAGACCGCTCCCCATCCACATGGATCGATATCCACAGATTGGACATAAGGCCACGTTGTTTCAGATGTCTCCGTCTCCATTCTGTACCCGATTAGTATTTAAAGGGCTGCTATTCACCGAAACGTTCGATTTCGCAATTCGACGCGGCGTCCATCCACCGCAAGATCGCGGGATATACGTGATGGAGGAATAGTTCGATCCAATACATGATGCATTGGCCAGGGATCGAACCTGCATCGTCAGCGGCGCACGTGTACATTTTGGCAATCAACGTGAATAAGAAGTTGAACCATGAATTTGACAGGAATTCGATTCTCTGCAGCACGCATTCCATCAGATTGACGAGGATTAATGTTATTCGCCGATTGATTGGAAAGGTGAGCAGAAACTTCTACCAATTTAGTTCACGTAAAGTCGAGGCTTATCGGCCATCAACTTACTGTATTCATTCTTATCAGATTATCTAAACATTATATTAATATTTTCAGTGAGAATAATTCTCGCGCGATGTCGTAGAGGCATACGTACAACTCTGTTGGTAGAATCTGGAATGGTTACGGATTTATTCATTTTTCGAACACTAGATTTTCTAGAAACCGTTGTCATTCTTCGTCTTTGTCACTATCGATAGCATTTGCGACGATCGATGGCGCATTTTCTTGGGAACAAGTAATTTTTTGAAACATCGGTAACATTTAATGTTTGTAATTGCAATGATGCTGAGATATTAGCAATACTCCGAGCGAGAAATGAATTTCGAACCCGCCATTGCCCTTTCCGGAGGGTCACTTGCTATGCATCACACTAACTGTGCCCTTTGCTTATTTTATATGTGTATAATTGTAGATTTCGTTATAAATTGTTGCTGTTGTTGCTGTTGGTCGATTATAAAGGTTTAAACCCAAGTTTGAGGTCTGGTGAAAGATAAAAACAAGTAAGGTTCGCTTAGAAGCGCAATTACATCTTCATTATGCAGAGTAATATTCCTTTTCAGTCAAGTTTCCGAACAGAAATGCCGGCTCGTTTTCTAAACTTAAAAAACTAAGCTAGGAGATGACTTCCATGTTTCACAAACATTATGGTAAAGTGGAACTCTGCTCCCAAGAAATTACTCCAGTAGATTTGTTAGCTTGTGGGGATTTATATCTCACCAGAGCTCTACAACCAAAAGAACAAGTTGTTTTGTGGCAAAAAATGAGGCATTAACAGTAGAAAGTACGGAATTTTGGTGATTCATTTTGCAGTCGTATTAGAGTGAATAAAACGTGGACAACATTAATAACTTACTGTCACATCACCGCCGAAACAATTCATGGAACACAAACAAAGAAGGGAAACTCAAAATGCTTGAAACTGTACTATTTATAACCACAACTTATTTGAAAGAAAAAATTGTGAAAAACCAGCGTCTGCCCGTCTGTCAGAGGCTGCTAGAATACAAAGATATTACAGTGCACATTACGGACACCTATAAAGAACGAAATGGAGTGCTTGTTATGAAGCAATTTGCAGATAGAACAAAGAAAGTCCGTTAGAAAATGTAGAACTATCTGTATTTCAGAGGGAATATTCTCTATACGGCCATCTATGTGAGCGCGTGTAGCGCAGTGGTTAGAGGGGCCCTGTAACACACACTGCATTCGATCACACGCTCCAGACTCACCAAGCCCTTCATCCTTCTGGTGTTGGCAAATTGGCGCCAGAATAGCCTGGGAGGACAAATACACTGACTTGACAAATCGGCTGGTCCCTGCAAGTCATTGTGTAGGCCACATATGCATTCAGTCACCTATACGAGTTCTAATGATGTTGAATGCATGGCGCATTCCTCAGGGATTGATTAACGCCAACGGCTTTATCCCCGTCGCATTCTAGTTTTGCTCATGAGTTCTGCTGCTTGAAGGACACGCAGAAGATCATATTGCTATAGCAAATATTTCGTAAAGAAGTTAGATCATCTTTCAAAGTGTGTTCCTGTGATGTGATAATTCTTGAATTACATAACGCCTACCTTACACCAAGTGTTCATAGTTATAATGCAGATTAATGAGACGGCACTAATTTTCTAATATTAACGTAGAAAAAACTGAATTATTCTGTTCAATCGTCGTGCATAATAACTCTCTCGGAATCCGTAATTTTATCCAGTATGAGTAATATCCAGTTTTCGAAGCATATCATACAGAGGAAGAAAAAAGTCTTTGAAGAGACTATCACGAAGCCTAATAAAAAAGCGGATAAAGTATCCGGCGTTGATCAGTCACTGAGGAACGTGCGGGAATTCGACTCCACCAAGCATTGCAGACCTGGTTTAATGTATATAGGGTGTGTATGTGGCCTACATAATGGCTTCCTGTGGCCGAACGATGTATCAATCCGATGCCTTAATCCTCTCTTTTTATTGTTTTTCCGACTTTGAAGGAGGAAAGACTTGGTGACTCCGGTAGCAAAATCGACCCTCTGATCGATTCAGTGTGAATTGCAAGGCACCTCTGACCACTGCGCAATACGAAGCCGTGATATTACTAGTTTTCTCCTTCCTTTAGATGCTGATAACCTGGTCCACTTGGTCACTTTGTGTGTCAAGCAGTTGATTTGTTGACTTCTATGGCTGCAAATGGGCGCGTGTATCCTCCGGGGTCGTTCAGTTGGTACCATAATTGTCTGAGAGGGTCCGCTCTTTGTTTTCTTCTAGTTGGAATTCGAAATAAAATGTTGAACTGCTCTATATCGAAGCAATTTTTCTCGCTTACAGCCTCTTCGGGCATATTTACTTTACGAGAATATGACAATGTATTTTTATATTCCTATATTATTCGGATAGATAGAATGAGCATAACACTCAATTTTATAAAATGTTTTACTTTTTCAAATTGCCTTCACGTAAATCTACCATGGCTATATTTTATACGATTTTCTTAAACTTTTACCTGAATATGTTTATTGCAACCTAGAAGAAAACTGAAAACATAAAATTTTTTGTTTTTAGTATTTAAGAGGAATCTAAGACGCGTTTAACGTATTCCACGAAAAAATTGACAGACTACGCAGAAAAACTGTCCTTATTGAACACGCGTATGTTTTACGGTAGTTTAGGACTTCATTTTTATTTTCATTTCTTTCAGGCCATTTCTTTTGTCGTTTTCTATTATATCTTTACTAACCTTCTATTCAACCATAAGGTGATTACCATAAGCTCATAATAAAAAAGACACCTACAATTTCATACAATAATATTAATTCTTAGCTATCTGCCTTATATGCAAAAACTCAGACTGCCATAATAGCAATGGATACAGTCTATCATTACAGCATTTACTTCCTCTTACGTTTTCGTCTCTCATTCATCGGATCCTCTCTCATTTTTATTTTAATGGCTTCATGGAGAAGCCGCAGTTAACAAATCTAAAAAAAAGTTGCTTAAGCTATCCAAGAAATACTTCTGGAACGATAAACATCCTTCTTTATCTTCTTTATGAATCTCAGCGGGATAACTACAAGTTGGTTTCATTTCTTATGGTGGGTCTTGGTTATTATATATTATGGAATGGGAAGATATAATAAATGTCAAATTACACTCAAAATAATTACAAAATTGCATGGTTGGTGTGGTGGATAACCCGCGACCACCAGATAGGGCAATCGCGGGTTGGAAGTTCACAGCGCCCAAAGTTGTTTCGCAAATATCTCAGTATCGAAGCAGTTATATTTCGATTAATAGTAACACTGCCAATAAAAAGAAATAGGCAGTTATTAATGATAATTGATAATAAATCAGCGAGCTTTGAGGTATGTCCTATTATGCTCCTTAGCACCTTTACCAGCCTTATGTCCTTCGAATCCGCTCGCTACGCTTTCGAGTTTCAGAATCGTGGAGTTTCACAGAAAGAGAAGAATTCGATGTGCCTGAGACAATGACAAGAAGGTTGTTGAAGCGTTTTGGATTAATTTCAAAAAGCCAAGCATGAACCGCAGCGAAGAATGCCCCGTAATCACACGTGATATCGCACGGTCATGAGACTGATCTTCTAGTCTGATAAAGGGGCACTCTAGAAGGAAGCATGTCTCACTCCTCTTCGGCAGCCACAACGAACGGTTCGTCAGAAGCGGAGAAGTGGTGAGTATTCGGTGATGTTTCTTTATGTGATTGAAATTTGGGTTTTGAGATTCTTTGTTTAAGCTGTTGTGGTGTTTGCCTTGGTAGATCGTTGTCAATCGACCTTTCCAGGCTCTGAAGAAGGCAAAACCGCTGAAGCGTCACCTTACGTATTGTAAATAAACATCATTTTAACAACCTCGTAGTTGTTTGAAGAAAAAACACTAACAACTGACAAGAAGATTCGAACAAACTATACGTTCACTTAGGCCTAGGAGGGAAGCAATCTTTGCAAAATATTAATGTAGGGTAGATACTCTTGAACTTAATCAAGCTAGGATAGTCGTTTGCTAAAAGTCGATCATTTAGGCAGATCGGTGGTTTCCAACAAGAAAGCTTACAGAGGACACTGTGATGAATCGTTATTATTGTGTATAATTAATATTAAGGTAATTTCCACTTCTGTAAGGCTCAAACAACGTGTCCTCTCATAATTTTATTCATTATCATTAAAAATCCCACTTTTTAACGAGTTGCGATACTAAGCTCTGCTTCATCCACCATAGACTCTCAAGATCTCTCGTCTACCAGCTACCATTTCTTCAAGCTTGTCGACAAGTTCTGTTAGTACAACACAAGCCGAGGTCGAAACTAACTTTATCGCCTCCAGAAGTCCAGAATTTTATGCAACAGAAGATGTATATCTGTTTCTCATTTGTAAAACAAATGATGATGCTAATGGTTTCTATTCCGATTAATAAAGTTTATTCTGAGCTGACATGTGATACTTTATAGATACATGTTGAAATGATGCATCGATTTCCGGACAATCTTTTACAAATGCGTTTTTGATAATTTACGGACGTTCTTTTGACTTAAATGATTTAAAATAAAAAAAACGATATAAGGAAAAATAAAACAAAGCCATGTGTTAAGACATAATTTCCTTTGTATCTTACTAATCGGACAATAGCAATTCTGGAGAATTCCACTGAGAATATTTGCACAATTTTTATCACTTTATCACAAGCGTCTCCTTGGCCTTTCTCCCATGCGCCGTGATGGGGATAAAGAAATATAAAAATCTTGAACCCACTTAACGGAATGCATCCGAGGCAAATAAGTGTAAAGATATAAGTGACCTCTTGACCGTGAAATGATCGAATCTCATAAACGGAACGTATTTTCCGAGACTTGCAACACATACGGTATGATGTACGGTAGCAGTAGCACAAGGAATACCAGCTATCCAACCGTATAAGAACAACGATTTGGTGTTTTGTAGTCATTCTATAATACAAAATACTATAATCGATCGAATTTTAAACATCCACGATAATAAAGATAAATTGATAATAAAATTGTAGAGCGGTGGAAACAATTTCACATTTTACGTCTATAGAGGCCATTTCATCGCGATCACCTTTTCATAACGTCGATAAAATGATGGTTTCATTTAACGATGAGTGTGTTTCATCTTATACATTTATTTCAATACGTACCACTGCCAGGTGTTTACTAGAAATTGTTTGCTATTCTTTTTCTATTTGATCTAATACTTATCCTGCATTAATCTCGTTCCAGACGATGGCCGTTTCTCTGTTCAGCCAAAAATTGAAGGAAAAACTAATTATTTTGAGCACTACCTTAATACTTAAGAAATATGCAGACGATAAAGCAGTAAACCTCAACAAGGCAAATTTCTCAGAAATGTTAGTCATGTGAAACGTCCAAGTGTGGATAGATGGATATAGAATGTAGACAAATAGAAAAAATTTCATGAAATATAAAAGAAGAAAAGTAGCTTCCTCATCTTCATATTTTCAAAGACGCGATATCCTTCTGCATTTATGGTGGAACTCCTCACTGGTAATAAAAATTCGGCTAACAAACGTCGTGAAAATGCTAAAACATTTGCATATACTAATAAAAACAGCACAAGTAGGTGTCAAGGTAACTGCTAAGAAATATTTTATTAAGGTTTATTTTATTAAAATCATAAGAATATTATTAGTAAATAGTAATATTACGCTATTTTCAAGCGGTTAATAATTTTAGCAGCCTTCTATTGCTATCATTCAGATAGCTCTGTATTTTGAGGTTTTGTTTGCAGAGTTTCTCTCCAGATTTGGACAATCAACTATTTACTACACGTCAATGATTAGAGATAACAGCAGAATTCGGAACAATCCTTCTAATGCTTTTCTGTTTCCTTGTTTTTCTTTTGTATTTCTTTTCATCTGTAATCATTTTTTTTACAACTGTATGTTAGTTGTTGTTTTATGATAGGCATTATATCGACTAGCCTCGTTATGTTGTCACGAACTCTTCTTCAGGTAGCTCTCCTGTATTAGATATGAATCGTTTTAAAGAAGAAGCTAGTGTTTAATCTTAACAACGTGCTGAGGTTGCTGATATGTCAAAGTTAATTCAATCTGATGTGAACGATGGGGAGAGATGTGTGGATCTGAATGATAACAACGAGGTGATGGCAAAAGTATTTTACAAATTTCACAAACCTCATGTGGGTTGTAGAGATGCTTACTTTAGGATGAAGAGTTTGACAGAGAAGCATGTGATGAACGTGAAAAAGATCGCTTAGACCACTGAAAGCCGGCTTTATAGTTTGACAGTAACGAGCTGTAAATTGACTATTTCTCTCTCTTTCTTAATCTCTGTCTGTCGTGTGTTCGAAAAGTTTCTCTTTTTATTTTCTGCCATTTCCAAATGGATTCGAGTCTATGTGGAATGTATCTAAGTGTACATTGAAGAGGTGGATTATGTTAGTTAGAGATAGGGTGTAAAAGTACTGATTGTAAACGTTATTTATTAAGAAGTAAACACTTTAGAGTAAATGCCTAGAATACAAAGTAGTGGAATATTATGAGAAAATCAGGTGAATATATGCAGTTCTTGAGAGATCTACTATACCCATTTATAAATGCGTACTATTTTAACATTCAATTGTTCTACATACTATGAACATCTCGGTGCAGGTTTCGTCAGTTATTGACTATCACATCATCGTCACAATAGTAACCTTAACTAGGGAGTCCCATTGTGCAAATAAGTTGGGCACGGATTACCCACCGCAGAATTCAAATCAAACGACTAATCAAGCTCAAGAAAAGTGCATAACTGGCACATAACCTTCGTTATACATTGAGCAGGATGCATTTAGTGAGAAAATAATGACAATATCAGTTTTTAGAAGACATTTCAGCTCGTTTTGGATCCCAGTAATTGATCTGGTGCAAACTCGATGTAAATATTGAATTCAGGCAACAGACGTGGAAATCACCATAATCTGATAGGATATTTTTCTGAATGTTACCATAGAAAATGTAAATTTCTGAAGAACGAACCTGTCTCATGCTCACTGCCTGGATGCATTACGGCAACTGTACTGACGCCCATCAAACCAATCAAGAAGAGGAGGAAGCTGAGGAAACGCAAAGGAAACGTACTTTGCAGATCCGTTGATGAGTGAAATGGCACTTTTTCTCTAAACGGTACGAGAAATTTGTTTAATTGTTCATGAGCGGCCATTTCGAAAGGACCTAATCAGTTTTAAGTGGAGAGCGGACCATCTGAATCATTTATGATTCATTGCTTGCGTGAAATAATATATTAGGCATTACCCCACAAATCCGTTACCCAAAAATGTGCGTCATCGTAAATGTGTGAAGAAAGCTTAATTGAGATCTGATGCGTAATTAGGATAACTTTGCCATTTTCATATAAGTTTTTAACTCTTCGACGACGATGTGCAATATTAATGCTCAGATTTTTTTTTGGGTTCATTTTGCGCCTTTTCTAGGCCATATAACATATAGTGTAAATTTACGTAGAATTAATCCATTAATCTCTTCCTATAGCGCAAACAGTCTTCTACAATTTTTGTCATGTTTACAGCTCTGAAGTCTTAAAATTATCATAAATTAATTCTCTGTTTTCAACATAAGCCAGTAATGACGCTAGTTAGCCTTCATCGTCTATATTCTGGAACAATAAAACAATTTTTACTAGAGTAAATGAAATTTTTTGGATTGTCGACAAATGCGGAATACTCTCCTTCTTCAACTTGTTCTCCAACAACTCAAACAGAAATATTGAGGAGCTCTTACCATGATATTAGCTATTCGACATTCATATTCGCAACTATTATACTGAAATCCAAGCGTAAAGCTAATTTCATCAGGTGGTCTTGCAGCTTTATCATTGATTTATTCTCCATTACTGTATTGATTTTCTTTGCTTTTCTTTATGAGTAAATCGAAGCATAATCGAAATTGAAAAATGAAGAAAAGTGTTCGTACTCGCCGAAGCAGCGCCATGGAAAACTTCTGATATATCTGTAAGATCAAGAAAGAAAATTTAATTATGTTACATTCCAAGAGAAGTAATCAACACCATTGATGGCGATTATTTAAGCATTAAACAATTTATTGCAGAGAAGCTTTATAGATACAATATCACATAAATTTCGATTTTGAACAATGAATTTCACTACTTCTAGTGCATGAAATATGGACAGATGTTTTGAACGATGATTATAGAGTAGTAAAATTCGAATGTATTTGTAACCTAATTACTTTCATCTCTAAGGAAGGGTTAAGTTTTCTTCTGATGGATATTCAATGCGGAAGAATCCAGATAGCTCTATTCTTCCATTTCAGCTAGCTTTGCATAGACGAGCTCCTTAACAGTCTTCACATTAAAAAGTGCATCGCATCCGTTCCGTAAGGTCTGGGGAAAATTGAAATGTTCCTTGAAAAAACTTTGCTTTTACCTTCTAATTATTCCCCTTAAGGAAAATTGTTTAAGATGCAATATAAGATATTCGCACGGATTATGTTTGTTATTCATATTCTTCAACTTCGGTGAAACATATCTCAGCTTATGGCGAACTTTATCAAAATATGCAATAGGATACAGTGGGTTCCAGACACATGTCGTTGATATTTGTGTATGGCATCGAATTGTAGCAAAAAATTTGATTGGTTTTTCCTTCTTCAAACAAACACGAGGTTGTTAAATAATTTTTATTTATTTAAAATATATTTCGGCCGACTTTTCGACGTGATGGCCTTCTTTAGAGCCGTTTTCCGCTACTGTGCCACTTCTCGAGAGAAGTGGATCGTCCGTGCGTGGTGATAGCATGCCAGGAATCTCTGTTGATTCCTCGAGAAGTGGAAGAGTAGCGGACAAATGGCTCTGAAGAAAGCGATTACGCTGAAACGTCAGCCGAAATATATTTTAAATAAATAAAAATTATTTAACAACCTCGTGTTTGTTTGAAGAAGGAAAAACTAACCAGTATTGAACAGTGCCGAGGTTAATGGACAGTCGGTGATGGAAAAAGAAATTTGAATTGTTGTTCTACTTATGCTTGTAAAAAGTAATATTTTTGGGAAATTTTATACACCGCAAGAACGCGAAGAGCCTTCTACATTTTGGTGAAGTTTTCGAACAGTCTACTTGTTGAAGGCTACGCTTGTTAATGTGTCAGTTGAAGCGTTTCTGATTCTTACCTTGCTATTTGCAAGTGGTAATGATTGATTACTAGTTCTAATTGAAACAATACTGGATTACAAGAAATTGAAAAACTAATTAGCTAATAACGCTTTAGTTGGATTCATAAATCAATAATGTTCTAATAGCAATTATTCTGTTCTCAATAAATGAGCAATATTCTCCACAGACGCAAAAATTTAATAGGAAAACAGGCAAAAATGAGTTGTTAGTAGTGCAGCTGTGAGTTCTTCTATCAAATGTCTGCATAATTTTCTACACCATATGCTGTTTTGTCAGTTGTCATCTCATAACGTCCGATGTTATATCGCCAAAAATTATTTTTTCATTATTATATTTTCTATAGATAGATGTTCTATTGCGATCAGAATTGAAGAATTACCATTTATCCTTCCTGAGAAGTCGTAATGGCAGGAATATGAAGGCGAGCAAATATAGACTAATACCTTGAAGATCGGCGAACAGCAAAACATATATAAGCTGAAGGTTTTAGTACAATACGTTGAGAAAGCTTTGTTAACACAATGATTTTGAATCTGGTCTAACCCAAATCAGATCCTTTCTCCCTTCATCAAAAATGTGGAATATGAAAAAAGTGCCTCCACTACCGCTAGAATGAAACCACGTTGATCGAGAGCACCCATGCACGATACCACCGTATTTCGATGGTTCTCCTGGTTTTCTGCCAATAACACAACACTCTCTGCTTCATATTTCGTTGACGTACAATTTAGAACTTCTTCGATGTCGACGATCTGTTAGCGTACGCTTCCTTAAGGTTTTTTCACAGAGTCAGTAGCTCTGACGCAGTATTTCTTACTACGAACTGTTTCCAGGCAAGTAGCATGTGTATACAAAGAGTCATTCAGATCAGCTTCGTAAGCTGGTTACTAATATGAAAAAAATCTACCAAGACAATCATGAATATGTTTTCTTTTGCAAAAGAACCTCAATACCACGTAATTTCAACAGCTGGAGAGCTTGGCTGGAAATTCCACAACCTTATAGTATATAATTTGCAGCGTGTTTCTAAAATCTTCCATGCTCAGGAAAATTTCTTTGACAAATAGCAATTCATTCACGCTAATGATTTCAAATTGGGATCTAAGTAGCTTTGGACTCAATGTCACCGAATTTCTGGGTGAACCATTAGTATCAAAACGTATCAAATGGACTATCTCATGTACTGAAAAAAAATTGTCGAAGAGAATTGGAATACTTAAAAAAAAGCTAAAGTAGGTGCTGCAGTAGCTTTTCGTAAACTTAGTATTAATAGTTAGATAACTCAAAAAACATAGAAAAGCAAGGATACCACTACTACCAACTTACCCCATACATATGCCTCCTCAGACGTTCCCGCTGATCGTCTGTCATTGCGTCGGCCTTGCCGAAAGTTGACTAAAATTTCTTCGAATGAATTGAGAGATTCCATGAAATCCGCATGAAATTTCACTTGCGGATCACAGTTACCTTACAGTAGACGCAAATAATAGGCTATTAGAGTGAATGGTCTGAAAATGCTCCAGAAGTTGTGGAAGAGATGGCAAAGTCTGAAAGAATTAACGAAAAATTTTAGAACTGTGCTCTATTGGACGGCATCGCCAGCCTGTTTCAGCCATTTGACAATTCTTTCGGAACTCTGAGAAATAAAGAATAACTTCACGAGTTCTGCGAAATTGTTATACAAATGTGTAATCCTATTGTCGTTGATTTTGTTCGTTACACGACTGGCTTACCTGGTTGCAAGCGAAACATGGTATTTTGGCATTATGGTTCTGTATGATGTGGTGTATGAGGCCCTAAAACAACTGTAAGTTCGACATTACTATCTCAAATGGATCAAAAGCTTCATAGTATTCATCTCTACATATGGCTGGCCATCCTATTCCTCAACATTCTCTTTACCCAATGATTTTCAGAACATAAACAACGATTTACATTGCGCCGATCTCCACTTTTTTTGGTTTCTTTTGCTAATTTTTCTAGGCATAGTAGCACGTAGTAAACAATTGCATACATAAAATTCATAAAATTTTTCCTATAGCGCAAACCCTATTCTATAATTACATTATGTTCATAACTATTAAGGCCTTGCAGTTAATAATCCTAAAAGTTATCGTCTGTTGTCAACATGTCAAAAGTCCGTAATGTCCGCAATAAGGCGTCATCGTTTATGTGTTAATAAAATTTCGGCATTCTCATTTCTTATGGCATGAAAAAAATAGCGCCAATAGAAGGGCTGCTACCAATTGTATCGTTTCCTGAAAAATTTTTTTCAGAGCACTCACACCGAAAGAAATAATTCTCTAACTTTACATTATGTATATTAAAAAAATGAAGCCTTTTTTTAAGAGAGTCTTTGTGTCTTGCTCTTTTCTCCATGACATTTCAGAGAATTATTTTCGTTCCAAATTTTCATGTTTATGATTTTGTTTTCATTTCAATCTACATTCAAGTAGGAAACCAGAAAAAACGAATTAGTAAATTATTTCAACTCAAACATGGATTAAAGCTGGATGGCTAGATTTCACCATAGATCCTCTAAAAATGACTATGTGAAATTTTGATTTTGAATAGTTTGTGATGGTGATTAGAGAATTTAAGATGAAAAGCACTAGGGCGATTAACTGCCATCGATGATTTGGAGATGTTAATTGAAGCTGATCTACATATAACGAAGGGTAATTATTTGTGGAAGAATTAGAGGTGGATTCAACAAAGCCATAGTTTTGAAACTCCCTAAACATGGACAGAACAAAAACCTATGAAGTCCTCATTAAGGTCTTTAGTTTGTGCTTATTTTTTGCAACAAGAAAAGATAATTATATGCAAGAAAAATAAACATCTACTAGGTTGGCAAAGATGCTGTGCAGATTCTAATGGTTTCTATTTCAATTAATAACCTTCACTATGAGCTCTGAATATATTTGCCTAAAGTTGAAAGGGTAAGTCATTTTCGTGTATTATGAGTCATAGACGATTCATAGGGAAAGTGTGTAGCGCAGTGGCTAGAGGTGCCTTGCGATATACACTAGTTCCGATCTGGGCTCCCTGGCTCATTTTAACCGTCCGTTCCTTCGGAGTCAGCGACTTGGTACCACACTTATCTGGGAGAGTAAAAAACACTGATTTGACATATGAATTGGCCCACATAGGTAATTATATAAGCCCCATATGCATTCGATCACCTCTACGATGCCTGATGAAGTCGAATGCATGGCGCATCCCTCAGGGATTAATGAACGCCAACCACTTTATACTTCTATCCTTTTATACGACTCATAGTCGTCATTCGTGTTAAAGTCCCGAATTATTTCTTTGCCGACCCTTTCTATAATGCTTTCTATCGAAAACTTGCTTATGTATCCAAGCAAGATTAGCTGATCAGAAAAAAAATGAAATGGGAACGAAATGAGAAAGGTTTCCTGTAGAAAACACTTTTAAGTGATACTATATTACTCACCTTCTTTGAAGGGTATTTTTTACCACATTCGCAATCGTAGCATCGCCGGTGATTCTTGCGTGCCACAAAAGTTCGGGATGAAAAATTCCTAACAGCTCTGGAATGTTTAAGTTCTTTCTAGTAAAAGTTATGTGTTATTTTCGCTATTTTTTTATTTTTATATATTATATTTATATTCTATTATTATTTCTTTTCGCTCCACTTGTTCTGGGGTGAAATGTTCTGCACCATAGATATTGATTAATTTAGAAGATTTGAAGGATACTGTTGAATATATTGAATAATGAAAAAGTGAATATTGAATTTTGAATTCAATATTAGAAAAGTAAAGGACAAAGGATAATCTTGATCAAATCCCTTAGGTTACGTTATGCATTCGACTTGTTTGAATATTGTAGAAATGATCGAATATTATTTGGACCAGTCAAACACAACCCAGGCACTCCCGAGGAAGTAATGCAGTATTTCTTATCTCTTCAGACAAGGTCAGTACCATTTTAACAAATGCGAGAGAGGATGGAAGCTTGGGTTGCTCGCGGCGTCGGTTTGAAACGACTATGTGTGTATTGCAGGGCACATCGAACCACTGCGCAACACTTACTCGAATTAAAAAGACATTTGAAAATTACATGAACGACAATCAAATATTTGTAACAGACCCGTTTTTACGGTTATGTGTCGAATTCCTGTTTCGACAATGATAATGAGACGATCTCGAATGATGATTATTTGACTCGTTTGATTTTGACTTTGATTTCCAATTGCGACGCTTTCGCTTCCGATTTCCTGACGATTTGAACCTGCTTCGGCTACTCGATGAAGAAGTCTGATACCGTCTTTTTAGTCTTCGTGTTGGCCTTAAGCCGTTCACGATGTGAAGAATATTTTAAGAATCATGTTATGAATTTTAGTTTAGTAAAAAAGGAAAGTTTATAGCTATAGGTAAAGCATTATGCAAATCTCATAAATCGCACAATTTCCTCGTACTGGTTTTGAGCAGTGATCGAGGTGAGGAAGATCAATGTGAATATCCTCAGCTAGTCACAGTGAATATTGGTGGCGTTTTCATTTAAATTTTTACGATACTCCTTAAGCGGTAATGTTCTTGGCTTTGCAAATGACATTATGGAGGATCGAACTTCAACTATGCAACAGATTTTAAAAATTGTTGAATAACCTTTTGTGGTCGTTTCCACTAGTTCTAATATACACATTTCATAACCTAGAATTTAACTTCTAATTTAACAGCATAGATGAATAGGTGCTTACGACGTTCTACTTGATTCCGACTTTGAAGATCTTAACAATGAACTCTCTTCACATCCCCTAGAGAAAGATTGAGCTGAAGAGGAAATGAGAACTGCTAAAACTGCCTAGTACTGTGGCGTTGTATTTCTATTACTGTGTGATAAACTTAAAAACGTGATTCGCTTACTTTTGCCCTGAAGGCGTGCTACTTGTTTGCTCTTGAGACGAACTTGACGAATAAGAACTACCAGCATATCGAGCATACGTTCGTGGCAGATTCCGTGGCATAAACTTTGCTATCGGATGGTTTAAAAAAACTGAAAAAAAGAGGAATTATTCAGCAAATAAGAATAGGACGATAGTCAGAGGCTCTAAATTATTCGGCCAAGGTAGAAGTTTCAAATAATAGTAACTCCAAGTGCAGGTGAGGTTGATGAGGAACAGTGTCAGAAAAATGATGATATACGAACAGTACGCACAAAGTATACACCCGAAAGTGGTACAAACGAATCCTGGTCACAGTGTTTTAAGTAATACCAAGAAGCATCAACCGAAGAAACCGTGGAATGAATTAAAATGAAAGAAGAACACTAGACCGCCTATCGACTAGAAGATAAGTTGAAAGTTCACTGGATACCAATGAATCCACTCGGATGATATGTTTGATATTGTGAATGAATCCACGTTGCCAGAAACTACGAAGACTAAATAACGTGGAATCACTTGTTAATACATGTCATTTTTGTTGCAACCCCGCGACTTTATTAGCCACTGCAATCAGCATTAATGGGGTAGTGTGGAATTGTTGAACCCCTTTTACTACGGGGATCGTAAGACATCTATGAAAGAAATGTGATATTTCCATGGTGCAGTCATGATAACAGTCTTATTATGAAGTTTGTAGGATGGATACACTCCTGCAATCACGTAGAGCAGAATCCTTGTCGGAATCCTGTTGTTGGAATAGTTCTGTCTCATCCGAAGTGCTCGGTTTGTTCCATTAAATAATTTTCATGAAAAACTGGTAGAGTACATTAAATAAGCATGCCAAGTGTAGTTACAAAGACAAGTAGCTTTAGAGGTAAGAATCCCGAGTTGTCTTTCTCTAGCGTGGATTTTATGTTCTGAAACGGTAATTTTAGAAGGGAAAAGATTGGAGCAGAACTCTTTGTCATCAATTCCATTTAACAGTAGGGGATGTTAGCTATCATTAGCTATCACAATTCTTTTATTAGCGATGGGAGAGAGATACTATATTCCCACATGTGGCAACGGTATTTCTTTATATTGCAACTACTTCTAACCGCCTTTTCTCCCATATTGGTTTGGTCTTTATTATGGACCCTTTCAGATATGTGCTAACTGATCTTAAGCGATTTTCTGCAGGTGGTGGAGGCGCTAGCGGAAAATTTTTTAAAAGCTTACTCTTAAAACACTGATATTCAACAGTTTTTAAAGAATGTGAGATGGGCAGCACCATATCCTTCCCATTTAACCAACATATAAATCAGCCACATTATTCATTTGCTAACATTCCTAAACGGCAACTTGCCAAGGTATTTTGCCCATTCTTATAAAATTTAAAATTTCGCTGTTGATGTCTTATAACTTCTCAGTATGTTATAAGTAATATCATACGAAAACAAGTGATTCCACGTTGCTTAGTCTTCGTAGTTTCTGGCAACGTGGATTCATTCACAATATCAAACATATCATCGGAGTGGATTCATTGGTATCCAGTGAAATTTCAACTTATCTTCTAGTCGATAGGCGGTCTAGTGTTCTTCTTTCATTTTAATTCATTCCACGGTTTCTTCGGTTGATGCTTCTTGGTATTACTTAAAACACTGTGACCAGGATTCGTTTGTACCACTTTCGGGTGTATACTTTGTGCGTACTGTTGGTATATCATCATTTTTCTGACACTGTTCCTCATCAACCCCCCTGCACTTGGAGTTACTATTATTTGAAACTTCTACCTTGGCCGAATAATTTAGAGCCTCTGACTATCGTCCTATTCTTGTTTGCTGAATAATTCCTCTTTTTTTCAGTTTTTTTAAACCATCCGATAGCAAAGTTTATGCCACGGAATCTGCCACGAACGTATGCTCGATATGCTGGTAGTTCTTATTCGTCAAGTTCGTCTCAAGAGCAAACGAGTAGCACGCCTTCAGGGCAAAAGTAAGCGAATCACGTTTTTAAGTTTATCACACAGTAATAGAAATACAACGCCACAGTACTAGGCAGTTTTAGCAGTTCTCATTTCCTCTTCAGCTCCATTCTTCTTCAAAGGAAATCCTCCAAATTCACAACAGATTTCGTTTGACACGCACTTCATCAACTGATTGAACTTCTTGTTCTTCTTGCATTGTATACTGGTGCAGAGTAATTGTGGTTCGACCCCATTTGTGTTCAAGAAGAAATTATTGGAATCCTACCTATTTATTTGTGTTATTCTATAGAGGTGAAATTTGGGCTGATCCTTCAGCCGTACCAAAGAATTTACGAGTAATACATAGCACTATAGCAACATCTTCTACTGATGAACCGGTATGTTCAAACCAAGCCGGTTTTGTAGTTTAAAACTGCGAAGTATATTCCGTTTTCGAGCCCAACTGAATATGTTGCAAAAAATAAAAATCGACGGCTAGTCATATAATGAGGGAGTATCCTAAGAGAAAGAAATCTACCCTTAGAGAGAGCACCAAAAAAGTCGGGCAATGTGTTTTCCAAACGCGTAAACCAGCTACATTCACAAGTGGATTTTTATTTCAGATTCTCAGATCGCACTCAGTTGCAAGACGGCGAAGCGAATGGAAGAACTTTTAAAAGTCAACTTACATCTCTTGCAGCTCCGTTAGTTATGAACCGACAAGAAAGGAAATCCGTAAACTTCACATTTTTCCTTTTTTTTTACCAAATAAGCTTAGCCGAATCCATCCACTCGGAGAATACGAACGGCTTCGCACTTTGGCTAGCTGCTAGTTTATGGAATACTGCCTTAGAGTGAATTTACTTTTATTGGGCTACTGTATGGTAATGTCGAACTTCTTCCACCTTATTCACCCAGTGGGTGAACCATATGGTTTTACATCAAAGTTCAATACCCATTAAAATCCATTTATTAGAAATGAGATCGCTAGAGTGATTATAACTCTTTTTTTTGCGTTTTTGTACTGAATCAATGCCATTTTATTATATCGGCGCTTATTTTTGCACTTATTTAATGTAACCCCTGCTAAGCGACACAACTGGTGATGTTGAACGTCGCCATAAGCGGCCTAATATTCTCCTTTTCGGCTACGTGAAATCGGTTTCGTTCATTGCTATGTGAAATCGTGCATTTTCTGTAACTCCTTCTGTTTCATCACCAAGAGTTCTCCGTTGTTGATTTTGGTCAGGAGTTGAAGTATTTTGTTCTGCTTTGGAATGACTCCTATCTTCATGAGATGTTCTCTTCCTTACAGTTCCCATTCTATTCGTATTTTACTGGTTGAGAAGACTTTCTTTTCTTCATGTAGTCCCAAATAGCTGTTCTATGGCTATTCCTATGTCCACATCATTAGTGCTCATCAATAACAGTGGATTTGATGACGAGTGAACAAAATGTGACTGTTGATGTTTCAGGATGACGACGATTCTTCGCATTGGTTGTCGACAAACCGTCCATGACGTACACTATTGATTAATCGGTATGCTCTAGACCGCTCCCCATCCACATCGATCGATATCCACAGGCTATGATAGGACATAAGGCCACGTTGTTTCAGCTGTCTCCGTCTCCATTCTGTACCCGATTAGTATTTAAAGGGCTGCTATTCACCGAAACGTTCGATTTCGCAATTCGACGCGGCGTCCATCCACCGCAAATCGCGGGATATACGTGATGGAGGAATTGTTCGATCCAATACATGATGCATTGGCCAGGGATCGAACCTGCATCGTCAGCGACGCACGTGTACATTTTGGCAATCAACGTGAATAAGAAGTTGAACCAAGAATTTGACGGGAATTCGATTCTCTGCAGTACGCATTCCATCAGATTGACGAGGATTAATGTTATTCGCCGATTGATTGGAAAGGTGAGCAGAAACTTCTACCGATATAGTTCACGTAAAGTCGAGGCTTATCGGTCATCAACTTACTGTATTCATTCTTATCAGATTATCTAATCATTACATTAATATTTTCAGTGAGAATAATTCTCGCGCGATGTCGTAGAGGCATACGTACAACTCTGTTGGTAGAATCTGGAATGGTTACGGATTTATTCATTTTTCGAACACTAGATTTTCTAGAAACCGTTGTCATTCTTCGTCTTTGTCACTATCGATAGCATTTGCGACGATCGATGGCGCATTTTCTTGGGAACAAGTAATTTTTTGAAACATCGGTAACATTTAATGTTTGTAATTGCAATGATGCTGAGATATTAGCAATACTCCGAGCGAGAAATGAATTTCGAACCCGCCATTGCCCTTTCCGGAGGGTCACTTGCTATGCATCACACTAACTGTGCCCTTTGCTTATTTTATATGTGTATAATTGTAGATTTCGTTATAAATTGTTGCTGTTGTTGCTGTTGGTCGATTATAAAGGTTTAAACCCAAGTTTGAGGTCTGGTGAAAGATAAAAACAAGTAAAGTTCGCTTAGAAGCGCAATTACATCTTCATTATGCAGAGTAATATTCCTTTCAGTCAAGTTTCCGAACAGAAATGCCGGCTCGTTTTCTAAACTTAAAAAACTAAGCTAGGAGATGACTTCCATGTTTCACAAACATTATGGTAAAGTGGAACTCTGCTCCCAAGAAATTACTCTTGTAGATTTGTTAGCTTGTGGGGATTTATATCTCACCAGAGCTCTACAACCAAAAGAACAAGTTGTTTTGTGGCAAAAAATGAGGCATTAACAGTAGAAAGTACGGAATTTTGGTGATTCATTTTGCAGTCGTATTAGAGTGAATAAAACGTGGACAACATTAATAACTTACTGTCACATCACCGCCGAAACGATTCATGGAACACAAACAAAGAAGGGAAACTCAAAATGCTTGAAACTGTACTATTTATAACCACAACTTCTTTGAAAGAAAAAATTGTGAAAAACCAGCGTCTGCCCGTCTGTCAGAGGCTGCTAGAATACAAAGATATTACAGTGCACATTACGGACACCTCTAAAGAACGAAATGGAGTGCTTGTTATGAAGCAATTTGCAGATAGAACAAAGATAGTCCGTTAGAAAATGTAGAACCATCTGTATTTCAGAGGGAATATTCTCTATACGATCTATGTGAGTGCGTGTAGCGCAGTGGTTAGAGGGGCCCTGTAACACACACTGCATTCGATCACACGCTCCAGACTCACCAAGCCCTCCATCCTTCTGGTGTTGGCAAATTGGCGCCAGAATAGCCTGGGAGGACAAATACACTGACTTGACAAATCGGCTGGTCCCTGCAAGTCATTGTGTAGGCCACATATGCATTCAGTCACCTATACGAGTTCTAATGATGTTGAATGCATGGCGCATTCCTCAGGGATTGATTAACGCCAACGGCTTTATCCCCGTCGCATTCTAGTTTTGCTCATGAGTTCTGCTGCTTGAAGGACACGCAGAAGATCATATTGCTATAGCAAATATTTCGTAAAGAAGTTAGATCATCTTTCAAAGTGTGTTCCTGTGATGTGATAATTCTTGAATTACATAACGCCTACCTTACACCAAGTGTTCATAGTTATAATGCAGATTAATGAGACGGCACTAATTTTCTAACATTAACGTAGAAAAAAACTGAATTATTCTGTTCAATCGTCGTGCATAATAACTCTCTCGGAATCCGTAATTTTATCCAGTATGAGTAATATCCAGTTTTCGAAGCATATCATACAGAGGAAGAAAAAAGTCTTTGAAGAGACTATCACGAAGCCTAATAAAAAAGCGGATAAAGTATCCGGCGTTGATCAGTCACTGAGGAACGTGCGGCAATTCGACTCCACCAAGCATTGCAGACCTGGTTTAATGTATATAGGGTGTGTATGTGGCCTACATAATGGCTTCCTGTGGCCGAACGATGTATCAAGCCGATGCCTTAATCCTCTCTTTTTATTGTTTTCCGACTTTGAAGGAGGAAAGACTTGGTGAATCCGGTAGCAAAATCGACCCTCTGATCGATTCAGTGTGAATTGCAAGGCACCTCTGACCACTGCGCAATACGAAGCCGTGATATTACTAGTTTTCTCCTTCCTTTAGATGCTGATAACCTGGTCCACTTGGTCACTTTGTGTGTCAAGCAGTTGATTTGTTGACTTCTATGGCTGCAAATGGGCGCGTGTATCCTCCGGGGTCGTTCAGTTGGTACCATAATTGTCTGAGAGGGTCCGCTCTTTGTTTTCTTCTAGTTGGAATTCGAAATAAAATGTTGAACTGCTCTATATCGAAGCAATTTTCTCGCTTACAGCCTCTTCGGGCATATTTACTTTACGAGAATATGACAATGTATTTTTATATTCCTATATTATTCGGATAGATAGAATGAGCATAACACTCAATTTTATAAAATGTTTTACTTTTTCAAATTGCCTTCACGTAAATCTACCATGGCTATATTTTATACGATTTTCTTAAACTTTTACCTGAATATGTTTATTGCAACCTAGAAGAAAACTGAAAACATAAAATTTTTTTGTTTTTAGTATTTAAGAGAAATCTAAGACGCGTTTAACGTATGCCACGAAAAAATTGACAGATTACGCAGAAAAACTGTCCTTATTGAACACGCGTATGTTTTACGGTAGTTTAGGACTTCATTTTTATTTTCATTTCTTTCAGGCCATTTCTTTTGTCGTTTACTATTATATCTCTACTAACCTTCTATTCAACCATAACGTGATTACCATAAGCTCATAATAAAAAAGACACCTACAATTTCATACAATAATATTAATTCTTAGCTATCTGCCTTATATGCAAAAACTCAGACTGCCATAATAGCAATGGATACAGTCTATCATTACAGCATTTACTTCCTCTTACGTTTTCGTCTCTGATTCATCTGATCCTCTCTCATTTTTAATGGCTTCATGGAGAAGCCGCAGTTAACAAATCTAAAAAAAGTTGCTTAAGCTATCCAAGAAATACTTCTGGAACGATAAACATGCTTCTTTATCTTCTTTATGAATCTCAGCGGGATAACTACAAGTTGGTTTCATTTCTTATGGTGGGTCTTGGTTATTATATGGAATGGGAAGATATAATAAATGTCAAATTACACTCAAAATAATTACAAAATTGCATGGTTGGTGTGGTGGATAACCCGCGACCACCAGATAGGGCAATCGCGGGTTGGAAGTTCACAGCGCCCAAAGTTGTTTCGCAAATATCTCAGTATCGAAGCAGTTATATTTCGATTAATAGTAACACTGCCAATAAAAAGAAATAGGCAGTTATTAATGATAATTGATAATAAATCAGCGAGCTTTGAGGTATGTCCTATTATGCTCCTTAGTACCTTTACCAGCCTTCTGTCCTTCGAATCCGCTCGCTACGCTTTCGAGTTTCAGAATCGTGGAGTTTCACAAAAAGAGAAGAATTCGATGTGCCTGAGACAATGACAAGAAGGTTCTTGAAGCGTTTTGGATTAATTTCAAAAAGCCAAGCATGAACCGCAGCGAAGAATGCCCTGTAATCACACGTGATATCGCACGGTTATGAGACTGTCTTCTAGTCTGATAAAGGGGCACTCTAGAAGGAAGCATGTCTCACTCCTCTTCGGCAGCCACAACGAACGGTTCGTCAGAAGCGGAGAAGTGGTGAGTATTGGTGATGTTTCTTTATGTGATTGAAATTTGGGTTTTGAGATTCTTTGTTTAAGCTGTTGTGGTGTTTGCCTTGGTAGATCGTTGTCAATCGACCTTTCCGGGTTCTGAAGAAGGCGAAACCGCTGAAGCGTCACCTTACGTATTATAAATAAACATTATTTTAACAACCTCGTAGTTGTTTCAAAAAAAAAACACTAACAACTGACAAGAAGATTCGAACAAACTATACGTTCACTTAGGCTAGGAGGGAAGCAATCTTTGCAAGATATTAATGTAGGGTAGATACTCTTGAACTTAATCAAGCTAGGATAGTCGTTTGCTAAAAGTCGATCATTTAGGCAGATCGGTGGTTTCCAACAAGAAAGCTTACAGAGGACACTGTGATGAGTCGTTATTATTGGGTATAATAATATTAAGGTAATTTCCACTTCTGTAAGGCTCAAAACAACGTGTCCTCTTATAATTTTATTCATTATCTTTAAAAATCCCACTTTTTAACGAGCTGCGATACTAAGCTCTGCTTCGTCCACCATAGTCTCTCAAGATCTCTCGTCTACCAGCTACCATTTCTTCAAGCTTGTCGGCAAGTTCTGTTAGTACAACGCAAGCCGAGGTCGAAACTAACTTTATCGCCTCCAGAAGTCCAGAATTTTATGCAACAGGACATGTATATGTGTTTCTCATTTGTAAAACAAATGATGATGCTAATGGTTTCTATTCCCATTAATAAAGTTTATTCTGAGCTGACATGTGATACTTTATACATACATGTTGAAATGATGCATCGATTTCCGGACAATCTTTTACAAATGCGTTTTTGATAATTTACGGACGTTCTTTTGACTTAAATGATTTAAACTAAAAAAAACGATATAAGGAAAAATAAAACAAAGCCATGTGTTAAGACATAATTTCCTTTGTATCTTACTAATCGGACAATAGTAATTCTGGAGAATTCCACTGAGAATATTTGCATAATTTTTATCACTTTATCACAAGCGTCTCCTTGGCCTTTCTCCCATGCGCCGTGATGGGGATAAAGAAATATAAAAATCTTGAACCCACTTAACGGAATGCATCCGAGGCAAATAAGTGTAAAGATATAAGTGACCTCTTGACCGTGAAATGATCGAATCTCATAAACGGAACGTATTTTCCGAGACTTGCAACACATACGGTATGATGTACGGTAGCAGTAGCACAAGGAATACCAGCTATCCAACCGTATAAGAACAACGATTTGGTGTTTTGTAGTCATTCTATAATACAAAATACTATAATCGATCGAATTTTAAACATCCACGATAATAAAGATAAATTGATAATAAAATTGTAGAGCGGTGGAAACAATTTCACATTTTACGTCTATAGAGGCCATTTCATCGCGATCACCTTTGCATAACGTCGATAAAATGATGGTTTCATTTAACGATGAGTGTGTTTCATCTTATACATTTATTTCAATACGTATCACTGCCAGGTGTTTACTAGAAATTGTTTGCTATTCTTTTTCTATTTGATCTAATACTTATCCTGCATTAATCTCGTTCCAGACGATGGCCGTTTCTCTGTTCAGCCAAAAATTGAAGGAAAAACTAATTATTTTGAGCACTACCTTAATACTTAAGAAATATGCAGACGATAAAGCAGTAAACCTCAACAAGGCAAATTTCTCAGAAATGTTAGTCATGTGAAACGTCCAAGTGTGGATAGATGGATATAGAATGTAGACAAATAGAAAAAATTTCATGAAATATAAAAGAAGAAAAGTAGCTTCCTCATCTTCATATTTTCAAAGACGCGATATCCTTCCGCATTTATGGTGGAACTCCTCACTGGTAATAAAAATTCGGCTAACAAACGTCGTGAAAATGCTAAACATTTGCATATACTAATAAAAACAGCACAAGTAGGTGTCAAGGTAACTGCTAAGAAATATTTTATTAACGTTTATTTTATTAAAATCATAAGAATATTATTAGTAAATAGTAATATTACGCTATTTTCAAGCGGTTAATAATTTTAGCAGCCTTCTATTGCTATCATTCAGATAGCTCTGTATTTTGAGGTTTTGTTTGCAGAGTTTCTCTCCAGATTTGGACAATCAACTATTTACTACACGTCAATGATTAGAGATAACAGCAGAATTCGGAACAATCATTCTAATTCTTTTCTGTTTCCTTGTTTTTCTTTTGTATTTCTTTTCATCTGTAATCATTTTTTTTTACAACTGTATGTTAGTTGTTGTTTTATGATAGGCATTATATCGACTAGCCTCGTTATGTTGTCACGAACTCTTCTTCAGGTAGCTCTCCTGTATTAGATATGAATCGTTTTAAAGAAGAAGCTAGTGTTTAATCTTAACAACATGCTGAGGTTGCTGATATGTCAAAGTTAATTCAATCTGATGTGAACGATGGGGAGAGATGTGTGGATCTGAATGATAACAACGAGGTCATGGCAAAAGTATTTTACAAATTTCACAAACCTTATGTGGGTTGTAGAGATGCTTACTTTAGGATGAAGAGTTTGACAGAGAAGCATGTGATGAACGTGAAAAAGATCGCTTAGACCACTGAAAGCCGGCTTTATAGTTTGACAGTAACGAGCTGTAAATTGACTATTTCTCTCTCTTTCTTAATCTCTGTCTGTCGTGTGTTCGAAAAGTTTCTCTTTTTATTTTCTGCCATTTCCAAATGGATTCGAGTCTATGTGGAATGTATCTAAGTGTACATTGAAGAGGTGGATTATGTTAGTTAGAGATAGGGTGTAAAAGTACTGATTGTAAACGTTATTTATTAAGAAGTAAACACTTTAGAGTAAAATGCCTAGAATACAAAGTAGTGGAATATTATGAGAAAATCAGGTGAATATATGCAGTTCTTGAGAGATCTACTATACCCATTTATAAATGCGCACTATTTTAACATTCAATTGTTCTACATACTATGAACATCTCGGTGCAGGTTTCGTCAGTTATTGACTATCATATCATCGTCACAATAGTAACCTTAACTAGGGAGTCCCATTTGTGCAAATAAGTTGGGAACGGATTACCCACCGCAGAATTCAAATCAAACGACTAATCAAGCTCAAGAAAAGTGCATAAATTACTGGCAGATAACCTTCGTTATACATTGAGCAGGATGCATTTAGTGAGAAAATAATGACAGTATCAGTTTTTAGAAGACATTTCAGCTCGTTTTGGATCCCAGTAATTGATCCGGTGCAAACTCGATGCAAATATTGAATTCAGGCAACAGACGTGGAAATCACCATAATCTGATAGGATATTTTTCTGAATGTTACCATAGAAAATGTAAATTTCTGAAGAACGAACCTGTCTCATGCTCACTGCCTGGATGCATTACGGCAACTGTACTGACGCCCATCAAACCAATCAAGAAGAGGAGGAAGCTGAGGAAACGCAAAGGAAACGTGCTTTGCAGATCCGTTGATGAGTGAAATGGCGCTTTTTCTCTAAACGGTACGAGAAATTTGTTTAATTGTTCATGAGCGGCCATTTCGAAAGGACCTAATCAGTTTTAAGTGGAGAGCGAACCATCTGAATCATTTATGATTCATTGCTTGCGTGAAATAATATATTAGGCATTACCCCACAAATCCGTTACCCAAAAATGTGCGTCATCGTAAATGTGTTAAGAAAGCTTAATTGAGATCTGATGCGTAATTAGGATAACTTTGCCATTTTCATATAAGTTTTTAGCTCTTCGACGACGATGTGCAATATTAATGCTCAGATTTTTTTGGGTTCATTTTGCGCCTTTTCTAGGCCATATAACATATAGTGTAAATTTACGTAGAATTAATCCATTAATCTCTTCCTATAGCGCAAACAGTCTTCTACAATTTTGTCATGTTTACAGCTCTGAAGTCTTAAAATTAACATAAATTAATTCTCTGTTTTCAACATAAGCCAGTAATGACGCTAGTTAGCCTTCTTCGTCTATGTTCTGGAACAATAAAACAATTTTTACTAGAGTAAATGAAATTTTTTGGATTGTCGACAAATGCGGAATACTCTCCTTCTTCAACTTGTTCTCCAACAACTCAAACAGAAATATTGAGGAGCTCTTACCATGATATTAGCTATTCGACATTCATATTCGGAACTATTATACTGAAATCCAAGCGTAAAGCTAATTTCATCAGGTG